>NW_003298907.1:59811-97379 GCF_000151645.1 Tuber melanosporum
TACTGGATTTTCCAAAATACGAGGCAATCAATGGGGATGGTTACCTTAGACACTGAGTGAGATGAATGAGGGAAAATAGTGTTTTGTTTTTGTTTTGCATTTCCATTCTATGTATGCCCAACACTCTTGTTACCTACTTGGGCAGTTTTTTTGCCACTGGGCTTTTTGCCTGCTAGGTTTTTAATGAGGGTGTGGTTAAGTTACTGTTCATAGTTTTTCTTTCCGAAAATGCTACCTGGGGAAGTGGGAGTGTTGGAATATGCGTCCCCTTCGTTTCTTGATTTCCTTGTACTGTTTTCTGCTCTTCCAAGTTGTCTGCTCTTTCTTGAATCTCATTACTGTGCTCTCCTTACTTGTGTTGAAACTGTCCTCTCCTTGTAGCTGAAACGTTCTTTCTCTCCTAGTGAGAGCAAATTTTCTCTATGCCTAGTGGGGTGAAAATTTTCACCCACACTTGCACGGTATTGATGGAAGCAGGACTTCTCATAAAATACTTGCTTGTCTTGTTAGAAATTTACATGTGAATTTTGAATGTCACAATTGAATTGTCCAACTGAACTTTATGAATCTTTCCTTTCTATACACGATATTTCTCCCTTCCTTCGGTCTGTAAAATAACAGGAAAGTATACGATGTTACAAGAGCATCTCCATCTGAAGACATTTACTAGGCTTACAGCAACTCTCCAGGCTGTAGCCCATAACACCAGGGACTTGTAACAGGGCCAGAGGTAGGTGTTAGGCACCATACCTCGAACTTACAGCATGTTCGGAGCTCAACTGATTGTGCAGGAGTGATCGGTACAACCTGAGATTCGAAAACCCTATGTAGTTTTGCATGACAAACAATCTAGTAACTTCCTCAGAAGTCCTGCATAACAAGTTACTTGCAAGGTAGGGTAACTTGGCTCCATAACAGGGTAACCCATAGCCCAATGCAGGGTAACCTTAGTCCAAAGGTAGGGTAACTCTACCCGGACTCACTGTCAAGTAATTCAAGGTAACTCCCAAATTGACTACTTTGGTTACTCTAGTGAGTAGGGTAACTACCGCTCCTTACTAGTACCTGTATACTTCTTAGTATGGTATAGTATGCCCAACCAAGGTACCTAACCAACAGTACCTCCAGCTGGTAGACTCTAGTCAACCACCATTCCTACCACAGTAGTCTCTTGATACCGGTATGGGTAGAGGTTTGGTTAACTGTTATAGTACTCCATAGAGTCTCGTTACAGGATGGGGAGGAACTACAGGAGCTGTACAACCAAGTGCTGGATAAATCAAAACCTGTGAAATTATACCCTGACAGAAAGAAACCCTCCAGAATGAACAAACCTAGAGTACAGAAGGAAAAATCCCTTATTCATCGGGTTGGCCCCTCTAACAAGTTGAAGTGGGTACCGCACCTGATAGGCTAGCAGAGAAACCCAGTGGGGCCATGAAAGTAATGCATAAGCACTTCAAAAAGGTCCACAAAGGAATTCTCCAATCTGTGATTGAGGAAACAAAATGTGAGAAGAAGTGTACTCATTTCAGCAGACAATCACACATACAAGACCTGCTGGGGTCAAATCAAGGTGTCTAGAACAAGGGTACGAGATAGCCTGAGAGGGTACCAGTACAAGACACTAAGGCCAAGAATGGTAGCGATAGTTTACCGTCACCAACGAAGCAATGCTGTACAAGCTCCAAGGAGTAAAATACTTTGGGAGATATATAAAGATAAGGAAATAACTTAAGTTATTCCATGGGCACCAACAGCAAGTGTGTTTGGGTAGTCAGTATTCATGTAGTATTTACTTGTGCAGCTAGAAACGATATAGAGAAACTCTAGTGACAGGGGTCAAGTCAGTTATAGGATTGTGGCACAGGCAGCAATGGCAACTGGGTAGTCTGTGATAATCAATGGGAATCAAAATTAAAATAATCATGGTATTTTCCATACCAATAACTACAAGGGCATATTAGTAGGTCCTTGAATATGAGACCTCCACGCTTCATTGCTCCTATTTTCCTGCAATATAGCTTAACAACACCACAGTGAGCTATCGTAGACTGTGAATCCTCCCCTCTGCCCCCTTGATGGTTCTTGCCTAGGGGGTGAGGTTTTTCTTCAATATCCTCTCTTACCCATGTCTCACTTGTTTTCCATTCACTTGATGGGGGAGTTATCTGGGCCTCACTTAGTAGTCCAGTCCTGCTTGGTGGATTCACTTAGCTTGGACATGGTCAGCTTCCTCTCTTTGCTACCAGTCAGCACTGGCAGTGATGGATGTCTTTCTCCCCACTTGCACAATTCCTGCTTGGGAATACCTCAACTAGTAACTTCGGGGTGTGTCTCCCGGTAAGACTCAATCTTACCCTCCTACCCACTTGGTTCAAGTTGCAGTCAACCTTTTCCCTTCACCCTTCTGAATCTTAACTGCCAGTTGGATCCCCTCCACCAAGTGACGCTATCTCTCAGAGAACAGGAACTACATGAGAGATGTGGTAATACAATAATAGTTCAATTTCTACAGTCTGGTTTGCTCTGGGGCTTTCTGCCCTCCCTCTACCTCCCACTGGAATTATGTGGACTTGCATCTGATTGCCTCTTCTCCTTAGCTACTACCCTAATGCCTCCTCCTCCTGCTGTGTGGTATTTTGGGGTTTTGTCCTGCTCCCTGCAAGTAGTCAATCATTGGCTGGCATCTTTCTGCTGTGCGGCATTCCTTCTGCCAAGGTATCTACTCCTTGTGACTGGCACTGAGACCTCTGTTCTTGATTGGTAGGTCATGGTATTGAATTACATCCTCCACTTAGCTGGTTGGGGGTGTCAGCCTTTGGGCAGTTCACCTACCACCCACCTCAGAGGTAGTTTCATGTCCCGCAACTTGGTAGTTCGGTGGACAGTGGTTACTACCTTTTCCGGTTTTCATTTGTAGTTTACGGGTTGGAGTTTTTCCTTAAGACTTTCTGTCTAGCTTGATTGGTTTACATTCTGTTGGTGATGTGTAGTTAGTAGGAGGGGGATGTTTCAGGCAATGAATCTCTTTGGGCTTGTGGTTGACTTCTAGAAGAGACCCCTTGGTGTTCAAGTTCTGAGGTCTACTGACCAGGTAACTGAGTTCATTGGCCTTGGAGTGTGTGTGGTTGAACACAAACTGAGGGTCTTGGCGGTCCAGGTTTTCTCTTGGTCTGGGGAAGATGTGTTTTCTTTATGCTATAGCTAGTGCTCCATGTGATCTTCTTGTACCTTAAACAAGTAATAAAAAGATTTTTTTTTTTTTTTTAAATAAAATGACAGGAGACCTCGACAATGTGGACACTCAGACATACTCAAGTATTAGTTACTCTGAAGAAACTATTGAGTTCCAAGTAGTTGAACATAAAAGACCTGGTAAAGTCGTATGTTGGAATGAGGCAATAGTTCAAATACCTGGACAAGTGATAGATAAGTAGTATAGTCTCCAAGAATACAACTTATTGCATTCTCCTTACACACAAGCATTTCCAGTTCTAAACAATTACAAAGTTAGTAAAGAATAGAATAGACAACTATATCAGATGTCGGGATCAACACCTGAAAGACTTGTAGTATAGTTGCAGGGTATGTACTTTGGAAAAAAAGCACCAAGTTCATTACGGGAAATACTTCTATGTTGTGGATACATACTGGGCTTCCAGTTAGTTGATCAAACCAGTTCTGAAGGGAAAAGAATTAGAGGAGATAAAAACAAAGTGATAGTTGCCCCTATTACCCCCTGAGAGTCTGAGGCATGAGAGGAACAGAGAGGCATCTAACTTGAGAATTGGTCATGTACCACTTGTTGTATTGGGAAATGCTGACTAGGGTTTAGAATTTCTAAATAGGAAACCAGTTCATTTGAGAAGACCTGAATGGTCAAAACTCAGTAGTTGCCGTAACAAATATCCTAGTTGTTATCAAAGCTCAGACATGTCAAAACAAAAAAACAGGAATTTGACTCTTTATTCAACAATGTACGGGTTTAATGCGTGAATACTTATCTAATGTAATTGTCCTAACAGCTAGGCTTACATCCTCGTCATAACACCAAACAGTTAAAGATACAAGATATGAGTTCTGTCAGGTTTGGGATACAAGGTATTTCCAATCAACAAAAACTCCATAAAAGAATGAAACATTCCTTTTACCGAGGGACTGACACCAGTCAGTATAGAGGGCTTTGATAGGATATTATCTCCATTAGGAGGAAAATATTACACAGGCCAAGTTCATCTTAAGATTGGGATGAACAAATACAAATCTGAAGTTGCTTGTGAGATCACTGCAGCATGTGACAATAGAATAATAATTCCTTATAGGTGGGGATATTCAGAACACCCCCCATTCAAGACTGGAGATTTTAAAAGATGGGGATTCGAAACCCCAAATGCAAGACTTGCATGGAAGAAGATGAGGGAATTGCATATATGCTCAAATACGATAACTCAGTAGCCTAGGACAAAGATGCAATGCAGATTGGATGGATTGAAATGGTGTATAACCCTAATCAAATCAGTTAAGAATCATTATAGCAGTATTACTGGAAACTGAAAGAACTATTCCTACCATAAAGTACGCTGAAGTTAGTAACAAGAAGAACTTTTAATTATGAAACAAAATTGGTCAAAGGGACAAAATCCTCCTGAGGACCCATTTATCCTCTATCTGAGAATGGACTTAAGTTGTTACAATAGTACATTGATGATAGGCTACTACAAGCTAAGATTACATGAAGTCAGTCTCCTTTCCATGCTCTAATCCTTTTTACACCAAAGGCAGATAGAAGGCTATGACTAGTATTAGACTGTGGGAATCTAAATAAGATAACTATCTTGAACAAATATCCACTACCATTAATCTCTGAATTACATGATAGTTAGGCAGGAGTGACAATTTTTCAAAGATTGGCTTAAATGATAGTTATAATCTCATCTGAATGAAGAAGGATGATGATTGGAAAACTGCTATCGGATCGAGATATGAGCATTACGAGCATAAAGTCATGGCAATTAGATTAGCCAATACTTCATCAATATTTCAGGATATGATAAACACAGTCTCCCATAAATTTTGGGACCAGTGGGTTGTCTGTTCTTTGGACAACATTCTCATTTACTCAAAGAATGAGAAAGAACATATCAAGTTGATAACAAAAGTACTACAAAAACTGTAACAGATTTCCTACTTTCAATTTTAATAAAAAAGTTCTTCATCTAAGTTAAAAAAGTGGAATTTTTAGGCTATATAATAACTGTTGAGAGGAGATCTATGAGTACCCAAAAGGTGTATTCTGTGTTAAACAGGAAATTATATACATTGGTTAAAGAAGTTCAGATATTTCAAGGATTTGCAAACTTCTTCTTAGCTTTTATGGAAAACCTCCCAAAGGTGTATGCTCCACTTATGGAAACACTTATGAGTGATTTGAAAATGTTCTGGTAGGGCTTGGAACAAGAAGCAGCATTTCAGGAGGTCAATAGAAGGTTATACCTATTCCAATTCTACCCTATTTGTTCCCAGAAAGAAAAATAGTGGTAGAAATAGACACTTGTAACTGTTGCATTAGATTATGTCCTATCTCTGTTTGTGAAAAGAGATTATATGGAGTGGCTTTCCACATCCGCAAACTGAATTCTGCAGAGCAAAACTAGGAGATCTATGATAAAGAGCTATTGGCGATATTGGATGAAGTTAACAAATAGTGCCAATACCTGATTAGAATAGAAAACCCAATAACTGTATATACTGACCACTAAAATCTCCAACATTCTCCTAGTACAAAGGTCTGGAGCAGGCACCAAATTTTATGCATGCAGAACATAGCAGACTACAACTTCATAATTGTTTACGGCTAAGGCAAAAGAGCAGGAAAACATAATACTCTCAGTGGATGGCCAAAGACGCGTCCTGAGGTCCTAGCAGCTAATTTCGAACAGGAGATCTTGATGACAGAATATCTCCAAATAAGCTCTGTAACGAGAGCTCTAGCAGGAGAAATTCAAGTATGTCTAGTAGTAGATAGTGCAGGGAAAGACTTAAGAATAGGAGATATACAGGAAACTGCGAGTGGGAATAGCTCAGACTCTGGGATTTGGGTAGAGTAGTTAGCTAAAAGAGCAAGGTTACTAACCAAGAGTACAAGAATGGCAGCATGCCATGATCTCTATGCTATACTAGAGGATATAGTTCTTGTACAAGAATAACTAGTAGTTGGAATGGGCCATGTAGGTAGACTACCCATAGGAACCAATGGAATGATTGCTCCTAGGAGCAGGTTGGCGGTCAAAAGTGGTATCAGCACTGTCACTGTTGTAATCAATGCAGATTATACTGGTGAACTTAAAGTGTTACTATTCAACTATTGATAAGTGGACTGTCATATCAAGGGTAGTGATCGCATTGCCTAGCTGGTAATTGAAAAAATTAATACTGCAGACATGATTGAAATAAAAGATCTGGAGGATACTAAAAGAGGCACAGCAGGAGTTAGCAGCAGTGACATTGTAACATGAGTGCTGACTATTTAGGAAGTAGAATGCGTAGTTAGACTACTACATGCATTAACAGACGGGAATAAACACTGATATTATATAGGCAAAATACCTGAGTGAACCCTTTTGACAAGCACTCACTAGTCCATAACATTGGCAAAAGTAAGACTTGCATCAGGTACTTGGGCTCTCCGTCATGATGCCCATCTCGTAACCTTTAAATCCTCTGCGTCATATCTGTCTGGGGCTACATAACTGCAACATTTTACACTCTTTGTATTCAGTGTTGCTACTTCCTCTATGGCTGCATCCTGGGCATCTCTCCTTCGGCCACATGTCCAGCCCACATTCTAAGTCTATTCTGCATCTATTTCTTCTTCCTGTTGTACTCCCTGAGGGCTTGTACCATCGCCACCTCCTGGTACCTGGCTTATGTCACCTACTCTGTTGGCGGCTAATTGAAGCTACAATCACTTGCTTATGTGTATCTCAATTTCCACTCTGTCTATATAGGTTCTGACATTGCCTGACATTGTATAAAAGCTAGTCCTCTAGTCTACTTCCCCTGTCTCTTCTATCCCTATTACCTGCCTCCTAATATCTCACTGTTGTCTTCTGATTACTATTAGACAATGGGCCATGGACATAATACTTCTCCCATAATTTGATGACAGGTCTGGGCATTGGTCGCCAATCCTGGCCGGCTCACACCCCATCACCCCAATTCCAATCAGACTTCATATAGAGTCTGCAATCATGTTTTTGATGTCCCAATATCACTAACTCTCTCCCTGCATTCCTTGATCTCTCGTATAATTAATTACTATCATTTTATTTCTACATTCAGAGTCTGCTTAGCATTGTTTAGTCTAAATTGCACCCAGTGCCTTGTCTGACACGTTGTCTCAAGTTCATATGGAGAAGAGTATTAATGGTTTATGAAGCACATAGCTGGTACCTCCAATTTGTCAATATAACTCATTGAATGTTGATAACTCTATGCAGCTATTGACAAGGCATCACTGTTCCCCCTCAGGGATCTGATGCGCTATGCCAACAATGGTACTAATATCTATGATAGTAAACATTGGTTTATCTTAATTTACAGGTAGCAGTAAGATGACCAGATCGTGCAATTCTGATGGCCGTCTACTTAACAATTCAACAAGTATCCGGAAATCCAGATTAGTGCCTTGGCTTTCTTGGCGCCAAGAATTCTCAAGAGGAGTGAGTGATAGCTTGTGATCGCGCTTGATGAGGATAAAACTCGAGCATAATAACATCCAATTTATAATAGAAAAATAATAGAAGGATAAGGAGACAAATAACTAATGGAATAGAGAGTAAACCCAAGTCAGTCAGAGGGGGTTCAGGGGAAAAAAGTTAAAGATTAAGCTTGAAATCAATTTCCTCCCTCTTGTTGAATACATTCGGACATAATCTTAGGAAGTTTTAAAATTTCATAATTCACCTCTTCCAAAGTAATTACATCTCATTCCTCTACCAGCAGCACTTTCAACTCACTAATGGTAGTAACCTTTTCTGTGCCTCTGCATTGTAGGATTCTTGTTTTCATCAATCTCCAAACATGTTCAACGGGATTAAAATCCGGGGAGTTTGGTGGCCAATCAACTTTGGAAATTCCAGCCTTTTCCCTTTCCCAGTTTGTATAATCTGAGTTGTGCCTCGGAGTGTTATCTTCCATTAAACAGAAGTCCGGGTTTTCCTGTAAATGATGATGGCATGCAGGCCAAAGTATTGGCTTACAAATACAAGCCAGATAATGCCAAGAGTCAATCGCTTTAACATTCTTCCACTTAAAAGGCTTTAGAATATGCTTCTTGCCCCGAAATGACTGTGTGGTTTTGACAGTAGTACCCTGTGCCTTTGTAATTCGTCGTGCCTCTCTTACTGCCTTTAGTTCCTCTTCTCACAAGATCCTCTACTCCTCCAATTGCTTCCAACCGACGTTTACCTTCTCCTCCTCTTCCAGCCTATCTCTATTCGGCCTTTCTATTTCCTCCTTTGCCTTTTTTTTTCCTCCCTTGTCTCTGCTTCCCACACATAAAATGGACCTTTAAAGTTCCATCTAATCATATCCCAGCACATAACCGAGGTGCCTTTTTTTTTTTTAGCCCCAATACAGTCCTCATTCCACTGTTCGCCCTTCTCTTGCAATACTAGACTGAGACCAAAAACTGCTCCCAGTTCTATTAACATCTCATCTGTGAATGCCAAATTTGCCCATTCCTTATATGGGCGCTAATCTTCTCTTTCATTGCAGTACTCCTAGTAAATGTCAGTTATTAGTATTATTTTCTATGGTTTGAGAAGGTAACTTACAAGTCTTTTCTTTTTGCTCTATGGGTTAAGAATAAATTTAAATTCTTCACAATATGCACCTAAACCCCACTCTTGAAGGGCATTAAATACAGTGCCATTTGATACATGTGATAATCTGGCTTCATGCCAGATATCAACAAGCTTCATCCTTCGAGATTTAAAATCATGCTTTACAAAAGCAACCAAACTATCCTTCTCCCCCTCACTTAATGCACTTGGTCTACCTGATCATATATTTGGGTCGAGAACAGAAGCGGCAGAGAGTTCAACAACGGTAAAGGGCTTGTCAAGTGTGGACTTGGAAGCTAAGCGGGTATTGTGGGCATTTTCCACTGCATGGCACCAAATATCATTTGCGGTGGATATAGGGATTCCGGTAAGTTGTTTGAGTTTTTCGTATGTGATTGGCTTTGGCAGTCATCGATAGGCAATGATAATCGCTCGCCGTCGTACTGTTACCTCTTTTCCTAATCACTGTTAACTTCCACATCATTCAGAACTCCAAGCTAATCTGTCACTTTTCACTTCTCTTTATAATAGCACATGCCATTCTAACCTTTGCTGACTTTTGCTCAAACGCGTTGTTTATATGTAGTGTAACAATTAAAGGATGCACTCAGGATAAATAGATAAATTTACTAACTGTCTGCGCCTGAATTCTTGGTGCCAAGGCACCAATCACCATTTCTGCATACTTGTTGAATTGCCAAGTAGAGTTAAGTACACTTAACATTCGTTAACTGGACAGTCAGTATAGTGTGTCTTGGTATTAGTACTCTCGGAGTATGAAGAGTGGCTGGAGCTTTCTAGGAAGACGGTCTCACAATATACATTACATCTGTTTGCTTCCAGTTTGTACCTAAAACTAATTATTCTGACTTGTCTGATTATGAATGGGTCAGGGCCAGTATACTGTGCTTGGTGGATAGCCTAGACATCAGTTTTCTGGATTGCTGGAATGGGAATTTCAAGCAGCATCAATTGTTTAACAGCTAGATGCCACCATATGCTTGAACCCTCTGGAAGATAGTGCTTAATATGCAGGCTCTGCCAGCTATATAGAACCAATTTGACATACATAACCTTGTTTGAGATGCCCAAGACCTTGCAAAGATCTCCAATGATGGCCATATTATAACAACATTGTTTGAGGACCTGGTGACAAAAGGGTGGTAGAGATTTGTTTCTGGTATTGTCAAGAACATCCAGGATATTCATCTGAATATCAGCCCTACAATCTCCTAGAGCATTTAGGTTCAAAAGTTTCTTTTGGATCTAGTTGTTGAATGTGTAGTTAGGAAGAATCTGCCTTGCAGAATTAATTCCTTTCAAACATCGCACTCTGTCTTTGATTTGTTCCTTATATACCAGCTCACTAAACTTAGTAGAATATTGTAGAATGTTACCAAATTGGTACACATAATTACAGATGTGAGTAAGTAGATGTATCTTAATGAGGTTGAAATGGGATTCTGTATTGATCAATTCCATATATTGGTTGTTCTCTTCCTGTTGTTGCTGTTCTTGCATATGGTGATATTTTGATTGGATAAGAGATGGATTTACTAGATTCTTCCTATATCATAGCCCGCTAGGCTGGTCATGAATCTTCACCTGTATCCGTTTTGACACCCTAAACACAAGGAAGATATCCTTTGTTGTCTGAATTTCATCGAGATACTGATCCAAATAATAAATGGCATTAGATATAGGCCGTTAGTATTGGGTTATCAAACGCAAATTGAGGAATAAATTGATACAGTGGAGCATCTGTTTGAACTGTTGCTGTTGCGTACTATCTTGGTGTATCAAGGTGACATCGAGAACTCCTAAAAGGCAATGTATTAAGTTCCTCATCTCCTTCCCCTGCTACTGTGTAACCCTAGAGTATGCACTTTTGGGTATAAAAAAATCCTTGGTACAGTGGCAAAGATTTCCAAGGTGTATCAAATGCATCTAACTATATGTATTTCTCAAGTAAAGCTTAAAGTCATTCCATTCCACTATGTGCATGAATATGTCATCACAAACAGTATGATGCAAATCTGGCTAGTGCAGATGGTTAGAGAAAAGATGAGAAAGGTCATGAAAAAGGATTTGCCTGATTTTGATATTGAGAGTATCAAAAGTGATACAGATGTCACCTGCCGATCACTCCTCCAATAAAGAATTGATTTCTTGTGCTAGGTGCTCTATTTTTTCAGAGTCTCTTAGTAGATATTTCTCCTAGGCGTTCAATCCTGACATATCTATAAGTATCTCACATTTAGGGTAGATGTTAGGTTTTACTTCATAGAGTGTCACATTTTCCATATGGTTGGCAGTCCACAATGTTAAGACAGGCATATACTGTTGTACTTTGCTATCAGCATACACAATTGGCACATAAACCTGCAGAGCAATCTATAATATCATGAATCACAGGTTGAATTGGCTTTCTAGCATGTCGGCAGTGATATGTCTCTGTAGTTCATGGGTGAAAGAGAGCTCTGACGATTTGGGCAGGACACCCCGGAAATAGTACAACAAGTAGGACTACCATTGCGCCAGGTTTGTGACAATTAGTTGAAGCAAGATTTGCAATTTAGATATACACAGGCTATGCCTTCTTGTTATGGGATAATTTGCTGAGGTGTATCTGATTAGATATCTCAATAATTGGAACTACAGTGGCACCAGGTACAAGTGTTTCCTGCAATCATTTAGCCTTTATTTTGTCAAAAGTAGTGCATATACTATTGGTTCTGTATCTGGATATCCTACCACTAGTTTGTTGTATACATTTCCCCATATTCTCTGTGTCTATTGGAATGATATTCATGTTAGGGCCATAAATATAATTGGCTTGATAGGATACCTGCTGAAGAAGATATCAGACACAGTCTAGAAGGTTGCTTTAGAAGAAAAGCAAAGTTCTTACCTGTCCTCAACTTTACCTTTGAGCCATTACAAATATGGACCATATAAATTGAGTAAGTGTAGGTAGTTCTCCAGTGTATGCATTCAGCTATACTAAATATCTGTGGAATTACCGAGGCTATTGGAAAAGTATTTGTTAATCAATGTGATGGATACTTTACTTTGTATAAATGAGGATGCAAGTTTGAAATCCTTTGTGCTGGTAAATGAGGCCCATGGGTCCTCAGACAACTAGCAGAGTTCATCTGCAAATCCCTCCATTTCTGTGATATGCTTCGTAGTAGTTGGACAATACTCCCTCGCACTGGGCATCACAGACATGTTGACCCTGTGGGTAGATCCTGCATCAAACTCATGCTCAATCTCATCATTGGTTGTGTCCGCTTGTCAGCTAAGGAGGTCGGCATCTGATTCATAGTGGGAATTGGCCTAGTAGCTATAGCAGTATGGGGCATTATGAGGCAATATCTTTGATTCTGTATTATGCAGATTATGCAGACTCTCCGCGGAGTGAGTATACTGGATGTGGAATGAAAGAAGAGCACTGTGATCATCATGTACTTCTCGAATGTGTTTCTGATTCCACTCAGTGCAGGTGTAGTTGATCTGACAAAATAAACATTTGGTATTCATTATAGGACTCAGCTCACTAGATTTTCCAGATACTGGTGAGTACTAGAAGGCATAAGAGGGGTACTCACACTTATGTAGATGGACTCTCATGGTAGGTGGTGTGAAATTTGGATCTGAGATGCAGGTAACCTGGATGGTTGAATAAGTTTAGAGCAATAAATCAGAAGGCATGCAAAAGGGATGAAGACATCTTGGACATCTCAAGAGCAAATGGCTAAGGAATTTTGAAAACCTTTCAAGTTGCTGAGAGTACAGACAAATCTGGTATTTCAACTGAAGTGATTGCGATCAAAGCAAGATCAAACCAAGTACAATATTCACGACTCACACTATATTCACATTTACAGTAAGCATAATATTTATACTCAGAACATACCAGACAACATGTCCCAAAATGATAATAACATGTAGCATGTCCACATGCCAACTGTTGCAAAAAGACCCATAGCTCTGCTGTGACATATGTACTAGCCTTCTGGCATTGCTCTTGTGGGCAAAATTATGGTAGCGAGGGCTGGTAATCACAAAATCAGCCAGTATAAGATCTGGCTTCGCTTCAAACATGAGAATACTGGCAGACAGATCTATGTAGTATGGCAATATACTGTTAAAGACCAGATGTTAGCAAGGAATTATACCTATATCAATGCATTTCTTGACATTGATTTTAAAGAGATTTTCTAGGGTATGAGGAGACTGTACCCAGAATGCCATGCCCTTATAATGGTGGAGTCCAATCACATGCCCCAGAGGGGCCACATTAAACAGGCCATCATTGCACTTGTTCTGGACTGTGGCAAGAGGTTAACAGACTCACTTCTAGAAAAAGGTGCTTCTTAATCTGGGCTGAGCACCCCAGTAATAGTCTCTGCACACATGCTTGTAAAACATACCTTGCTGCAACTTGGTGCCTGGGCTTAATGGGGAGTTAACGCAGAGTAATCACTGGTGACTAAAACATGCCAGGTAGTGAAGATGGCCATGATGACCTTGATGATAAAAATGCCAGGTCTGGAGATAGTTATGAAGCTCCTCAGATAAGATGATGTTGGGTTAAGGAGCATGAAGCAGAAATTGTCAGGGCTGCCAAAGAGGATCCTGAGAAGGCGAACTTCTGTGAGTCACCTACACCCAAAAAAAGTCAGGTTCAGGAATCTGAAACATAGAGTACACAGGATGGGGAAGAGGATTGCAATTATGTGGACCTCTATGTGGTACTAGTGACAAAAATATTTGGTTCAGGAATTCGAGAAAAAGAAAGCCCCAGCTGATAAAGAGAATCCCGATAAAGCAAACTTCTATGAGACATGGATGCCCAAATAAGGTCAGGTTTGGGGATGTGAGACAAAGAGTGCCCAGTTAACAAAGAAGATCATGATGATGTGGACCTCAATGAGGCACCTACACCCAAAAAACATCTGGTTCAGGATTCTGAGGCAAAAGGAGTCCAGGCTCATGAATAGTGTTCTTTACTGGGCCCATTTTCCGACAAATGGGGCGCGAAGACCAGGTTATTAACTTCAGGTTAAATAGATAATCTTCTAAATTAGACCAAAACTGAGTGAATTATAGCTCTTTGAAGTTAAACAACTTCAAATAGCTCTAGCTCTGTCAGTTTTAGTCCAATTTGGCTGATTTCTTTTCCCAGTTAATGAGATTGACCGAGGTTATTTTGTCCCCCCTCGTGAGAAACGGGGCACCATAATGAAGCCTACTCACAAAGACTATCAAGGAGCTGCACTGAGTGGGCTCGAGCACATATGTTAGTTCATTTCCTCTCAAGTAGGTAGATCTGAGATTCCAATTACTAACTAAATAAATATAGAGCAGAAGGCATTACTTGGGCACACTAGCGTGGTGTATATTGTTTGGGCAGAGATTTCAATTCATGGTATCGGTATGCAGAGTAAAGAGAGGATGATAATTCAAGCGTCACTGCAACGATCCCTCCACAGATAGTTAGTTCTTGGCGACAGTGAACAATACTTCTCTTCTTCTTCTCCTTCTTTCTTCGTCTTACGATAGCACTAGGCCTCTGCCTACATTACCGATAGTATGAGGGGGGGGAAGAAAGTAATGCGACACCTGTGCAACACAAATTCCCGTACGGAAACAATATCAACAACATATAGTACTACCATTTTCCACAACTACATTCAATAAATAAAATAAGTAAAGAAGATAAAATTAAAAAATGCTTAGTATTTCCTTAAAGTAAAATAAAAAGAAAATCATAAATCAATAATGAGTTTGGTGCCCTTTTCTTCTAATAACCTCTCTGACCCGCTTTGGCATACTTCTGTAAAGATCCATAAACTTTCTATCAGGAATAGCTTTCTATGCTTCCTTCACAGCTCTGATTAGCTCTTCCTTGCTTGCAACTCTTCCATACCTTTTTTCCAAGTAAGTTTCCATATCTCCCCAAATATTTTCAATTAACTTCAGGTCTGGTGACTGTGGTGGCCAGGGCAATATATCCACCCCATTCCTTTTTCTACACTTTGTAGAATATCTGTGATTAAACCAGTAGTTAGATTATATTCTTAAGTAAGTATTTCTATATCAAAAAACAGAAAATACAATAATTATAAGGAGGTAGAACCTACCCTTTATGCCCTGGTGCACCATCTTCAACAACCCTAGTCCAACCAAATCTCTCACAACACTCATACCAGAAAGGAATTAAAACAGGATCCACAATATACTTAGTATACTCATAAGAATCCACTTTAACCTTTCCTGGTACTACCACTAGCTTTGACTTCAAATCCCCACAAAAGGCTCCCCATACTATAACTGTCTCCCTTCCTGACTCCCAGACCTCATCAATGCAATCCTGATCATATTCCTCAGAAGGCTCTCTTATCACCCATTCTCTCTGCCCAAGTCCAGCTGTAGAGAATGAGGTTTTATCAGTCCATATGATTCGGGACCAGTCTCTTAGTTTCCAAGCTTTTTTTCTCATACACCAACCAAATCTAATTGGTATATTTTTAGGGCGCAATCACCATCTAAAATATCTTTTAGTTATGTAAACACTTGAATCTTCATTAAAGAACTTACTTCTTACTTGGTTTTCTTTTATTTAAATTAAGACTCTTAGCTGCCTTTCTAATTGTCCTGGATGATGCCTTTAATCCCATTTCTTCTTTAATATCCTTCCAAGGGAGTCTTCTATTTCTTTTATTTTCTTTAATAAAAGACTTTAGATCAAGTAGATCAGACTCCTGGAAGATTGGAGGTCTTCCTGTTCACTGGTAGTTGGAAGTACTACCTGTTTCCCGATACCATTGATAGATGTGAGCACAGGTACCAAGGTGAACTTTAAGGCCTACTTTTTTCCTCCAACTCGGCAGCGATCTTTCTCAAAGACCACTCTGCTATTTGTCGGACAGCAATAATACAGATCCAGTCATCACTAGGGATTTCCCGCTCGAAGCGCTGTCGCTTCTTCATCAACGATCACCGCCGCTCAAGATTTCGTGGCCTAATCGCTAAATCATTTAATTTTATTATTATTTCAACTTTATGTACCTATTCATTTAATTAAACTACTTACGCTCACTTCTGTGGGTTCCCTTTACCCTCATAGTGCTTTTCTGAAATGGGTTGGCATGTGGGAGAGGATATAGTGAGAATTGTAGTGATGGGGGTTGGGAGTAGAGTTGCGATCTTGTAGGAAGTGGTTCCTACGATGTCATACTACTTCTTTCCCCCCTCGTACAAGACCTCTCTCTTCTATTGGAAACGCCTATCATAAGTTTTCTCTAACTCTTCTGCATGAAGAGCTTTCCTTGGTGTAATGATATCATTGCAAAAAAGATAAAGATTATAAAAGGGTTTTAGATTCGTTAAAGTAATAAGTAGGAAAAGTACTAGGAATATAGCGTGAAGAACTTATCCTCCTGGGCCGCATTGCCCTCCTTATATACTGTTCTTCCCGCCGGTAGTCAGGTGACCAAAAGTGGTCACATGTGCGAAACCAAATCATAACAAACTAGTCATGTGACCAAGATCGTCACATGCTCAAAACCCATGACCTCATAGCGAGGTTATATGCAAAACTCATAAACCAATCATAACACAATAAACAAATCATATGACTCAACTGAGTCATATGTGTGAAACCCATGACCTCATAATGAGGTCATGTGCGAAACATAAATCATATGCACAAGCCATACCCGCAAGGCACACTCACAGGGCATACTTGTCAGACGCTTGTCCCATGACTCATCTTTGAGCTATGTGCGAACGCATCACAAATCCCACACATAACAAATCATATGACTCAAATGAGTCATATGTGTGAAACAATAACATACCTGTGACTCATAACCATGTGTCACATGAAAACCTTTTCCTCGCCAAGCCACATTCGTGACATTAGCTCCTCTCCTCCTAAGCATGAGTCCCATCAGGCTCTTTCCCCAAGCTTTAATAGTTCCCGTCCTGCCGAGTGCATGGACCTCCAAAACCTATTGAACTTGTGATCTACTTCCGTTCATCTTACCCTCACCGTTTCCAAGGTCAGGTTTGCAATCTCAATTGTCTGCCTCTGAACATCGTTCAGCAGTCGTAGATCTGCGATCGTATTTTGGTTTACCCAAATTGTGGCTTCGGCCTGACCAAGTTGTTCCCGAAGTCCTCGGATTTGCCTTTGTAGGCTCCTAGCATCTGGATCTATTTCCGTCGATTAGGTTTGGGCTCTCCCCTTCCTGGGCCTCATCCTCGAGGCCCTTGCTCGATGCCATACTGTGGTATCTTTTCCTTCCAACTCTTTCTTTGTCCTATCCTTCTGTGGATTGTCTCCTACAGAGATTTTCTTCATCCTATGCATCTTGCACGTGTTGTTGAAGCACTATTTCCAGTACTTTAGGGCATGGTCCGGGTGCAGACTGAACTTTTAGTCTTCTGTCAGGAACTATCCCGAGCCTTCCCTGTCCCTGTAGTGTGTGGGACATCCATCGTCACAGCATACTGTCCATGACATGGTGTTATGTTGTGCTTGTTTTTCCCTTTCCCTGAGTTCTTTGTCGGTCGGCCCTATGAATGAGTATTGGGGGCTGGATGGTGTGGTTTGGCAGGGGCTATCGCCCCAGCCCCTGTGTCATTGCAATAGTGTGGGAGGGTTTCCCTTACCTTGTCTTGATTGAATGTGATCGTTACCTGGGCCAGGCTTGCCCATGTATAGCTGGTCGAAGGTTGAGATGGCATCTTGTGCGTGTACAAAGTTGTGTGCGAAGTACCAACTTTTATTGTATTCGGGTGAATATCCCGTCCACTTGGCTCGGTATTGGAAGTGACCATGGAAGAAGTGAGAATTGACTATTTCGTCAAGCTCATATTCTGGTTCTCTGTTGCGTTCAATTGGATGAGGAGGAATAATTGATTGTGAGGGAAACTTGTTATCATTGGGTAATTTGAGGAGTGAGATGTGGAATGTGTTGTGTATTCACATTGAGGGTGGAAGTTCGAGTTTATAAGCTCGGCTGCCCACCCTTTCCAGTATCCTAAATGGTCCGATTTTCTTGTAGTCCAATTTCTTTGATTGTCGTGTCGTATGGATATTGCGTGGTATTAGCCATACCATATATCCCGGGTTGTATGTTCGGATCCGGTCTTCAGAGCTAATCGTATTGTTCCTTTTGCCTTTGCTGAGCTTGACTCATTTTCCATTGTAATGTCTCATGTATTTTTCCCATATCTGTTTTGTCCGGTATTATACTATTAATTATATGATATGTGGTCTAACTTTATAGATGTTGTCTGTAATTCACCAAGAAGGGTATTGTGCCAAGGGTTTCTTGCTTTCCATTGTTGTATGCCAATTCGACTGTTGATAGCAGTTTGTACCAATCATCTTGTTAGTAATTGACGTAGGTCCCTAAATATTTTTCGAGTATTGCATTTACCCATTCTCTTTGTCCATCCGTTTGCAGGTGAAATGCTGAGCTCAGCCTGTTTTGTATCCCCATTTCTCCTGTTACTTTCTTCCATAGTCCTGATGCGAATAGTGTTCCTTGGTCGGTAATGATATTCTTTGGGAGGCCGTGAAGTCAGAAGACTTCTTGGAAGAATGTTAGTATAAAATCCCTCGTGTCAATATCTTTTCGGACTGGAATGAAATGACTCATTTTGGTCAAATGATTCACCACAACCAGGAGGCTATCGCAATTTTCCGATGCCGGTAGGTCTGTGAGGAAATCCATAGTAATTGTTTCCCATGGTCGTTTGCGAACTTCATTCAATTTCAGTAATCCATATGATATGTGTTTAGCCATTTTCGTCCCTTGGCATATGTCGCAGTTTTTGACATATAATTTAACATCTTTGCATAGTCGTGGCCAATAGAATGACATTGTGATGAATTCCGTGGTTTTAGCCATTCCTCCATGTCCTGCCATTCGGATATTGTGGTGTTGTCGTATGATTGTCCGTATCTCTTCTTTTTCCAGAATCTATTCTTTTCCGTCGTACCACATGTTTCCATCCTCCCATTGGCATAAACCCAGAGCAATTCCTTTCCTCTCCATTTTTTCTTCCTTCAATGCTTCTCTTATTGCCTAAATTGTTTTGTCTCTTTCGTTTGCCTTCTTAATTTCCCTTTCGTCCAATGATGTGAATTGGATAACCTTCATTGCCTCGAAGCAGGTTTTTGATAATAGTGTTCATATTTTTTTGTTTGATTCTTTCTTCTTCTTTTGTTTGTGGTTTGTCGCTTGCAATCCTTGTGAGAGCATCTGGCTTTCCACTCTCTTTGCCTGGTCAGTATTCAATTTTGAAGTTGTACTTGCTGAGGTATTCCATACACCTTATTTAGCGATCGTTTAATTCTTTTGTAGTCATGAACGGGACCAGATTCTTATGGTCGGTAAGAACTCGGACTGAACGGTCATTGTTCAGAACGTATCTCCTCCATTCCTTTAATGCTTGCACTATCGCTAATAGTTCTTTGTTCGCAACATAGTAGTTGTACTCTGCAGTGGCCATTGTCTTGAATAGGGAAGACACTGGCATCCATTTCCCATCTTCGCATTGTTGCAATAGTATGCCTGAGCACACATATTTCGAGGTGTCCGTTTCGATCATTGTCCTTCGGTTTGGGTTGAAATGAAGCAGTATGGGTGCTGATATTAGATGCATTCATATTGCATCATATGCTTTCGGTTCTGTTTCTCCCTATTCCCATTTCATGTCTTTCTTTATTAGGTTGTAGAGTGGTTTTGCAAGCCTGCTAAATCCCTCTATAAACCTTCGATAAATGTTACCGAATCCCATAAAGTATTGAACATCTGTTGTGTGGTTTGGTTTGGCCCAATCCCATATTGCTGCTGGTTTGACTGAGTCGACCTTGACCCTGCTTCGATTTATGATAAATTCAAGGTATTCCCTTTCTTCTTTATAGAATTCGCATTTTATGGGTTTGATATTCATTCCTGATCCTTGTATTGTGGCCATGATATTGCTGATATCCTTCTGGTGTTGTTGCATGTTTTCCTAGTAGATGAGTACGTCGTCCAAGTATATGATGCAACCTATGTCAAGGTATTTATTAAGAACCCTGTTGATCTATCTTTCAAATGAAGCCACTGCATTGGTTAGCCCAAAGGGCATAACCAAGTATTCGAACATTCTGTATCTCGAGGTGAAGGTAGTCTTCAATTTGTCTCCTCCCTTGATGCTTATATTGGGGTATGCATCCTTGATGTCGAGCTTGGAGAAGTATTTTGCTGACCGTAGTCTATCCAGTGCCTCTCCAATTAAGGGTAGTGGATATCGGTCTTTCCTGGTAACCGAATTGAGGGCTCTGTAGTCCACACAAAGTCTCCTTCTTCCATATTTCATTTTGAGGAATAGTATTAGAGATCCTACCGATGCGAAGGAGTCTCTGATCCATCCTCGCTTTAGGTTTTACTCGATGTACTTCCTATGTTCTTCGAGCTCCGCTTCTCCTAGTGGGTATAACTTCTTGTAGAGAATCTCTTTTGTTTTTCCCATTTTCTCATCTTTGTCCAGCTGAATTTCGTGATCGATTCTTGGTCTTCGAGGTGGTAGCTCCCCAGCTTCCTCTTCTGGGAATAGGTTCGTGAATTGATGATATTCCTTTGGAGTCAATTCTTTCCATGCCATTTTACTTTGGTATTTCTTGTCTTGAATGGCTAATTCCGTGCTGATGTTGATTTTCGCCAGGACCGTTTTTTTGTCTTCATATGTCCATTTGAGAACTCCTGTTGTATCTCCCCTTCAATAGTACCGTCTAAAGGCTTGTGCTGTGATCTCTTTGATCTCGATTCTTTTTGTTGTATCGGGCTGGTTTTAGTCGATGCTTCCAAATCCCTTGTCTCCTCTTGTGGTTTCTTCCAGTTGATCTACTTCATGCCGATTCTCTTTGTTGATTTTTTCAATGTTCAACTGTGCGATCCAATCGCCTTTCTGGACTTGGTAGTCCTCTTGAGCCGGGTTGGCCAGGACCACTTTGATTTCACCTGTATAGTTGACGTCAATCACTCCTGCCATGGTCATGAGTCAATGTTTAACTGCCAGACCACTGCCGGGTGCTATCCGTCCATAGGTGCCTTCTGGTAGTCCGATGGCTATTCCTGTCACTATTGTTGCCTGCCCATTGGCAGGTAACTTGATTCCTTCATTAGCCTACAGGTCACGACCTGCTGCCCCTTTGGAAACCTTGGCAGGCACTTTTGCCTCTTGGTCGAGTTTTTGTATCTGGATTCTCTTATCTTGCCATGTCACGGCGAACTTTGCATGCAAAGTTTCGTCTTCCGCTTCTCATACCGATGTCAAGTAAACGATAGGTGAACTGTTGACACATCATGTCGCACATAGTTCGCTTGTAAGGGTCATCTTGTTCTCATTTCAATCGATTGTCGGATTTTGTTTTCGCAATCACCGCATTCCGAGGACTAAGTTATGATTCTTGAGATCTGTTACCTGAAAGGTTGCCGTTTCCCTATAGCTGTCAATGTCCATTGGTAATTTCGCCGTGTGGGTTATAGGACCCATTGCGCTTGGCTTTCCATTTGCGAGTTAGACCTGTCTCGCTTTCTTTGCTTTTTTGGTGTAGAGGCTGTATTTGTCGCAGATTTCGTTGTCGATAAAATCTTCGTTAGCCCGCAAGTCGAGAATTGCATATATCTTTGTTTCTTCGTGCTTTTCATTGTGTATTCTCGTTTTGATCATCATATGATCTTCGTCTTCTTCTCTCCTTTGTGAATCTAGTGCCATGTAGTAGTTTGCTAACTTGTTGGTTTTCCAGGTCCACATCTTGGGTCTCCCAGAACACCTTTTACTGGGGACCCATGTCATTTTCCACTGGTGAATCTTCTGCGCTCATTTCGCGAATGTTGCTTCTCTTTTGAGCTTGGAAGCGGTTGTTTCCCGCAGCCCTGGTTCCTTGGTATCCACTGTCTGGTCGGCTTCTGCATTCTCATATCTGATATCCTGCTTTTCCACACCGCAAGCAGAGTTTTCCATTCATTCTTCTCGCCTACTCTTCCTTTGACAGGTTCAGAGCAGGTCCTGCCTGTGATTCATCCAACTCCATTGGTTCTCCTCGTGGTAATGCTCTGCTTTCTCCTCGAGCTGCCTGTAGTTTGAAGGTTCCATCTAGATTTCTGGATGATTGGGCCACCCTATGTGCTATGTTGTTCTCCAAGTTGCTTCAAACCATGTTTAGCTTGCTTTCCATATTGATCAACCATCATGCAAATCGTTCTGCTGTTGTGTAGCGTGAGTCGGAGATTCCCCATGCCTCTCAGAGTCTCTCATTGCAGTTTCTTAGGAGGATAATGTAGAGGGTAGCATCATCAAGTTTTGCCTCATATTCCAATAGTCGGCATTCATTCCAATATGCCGAAGAGGTCAGTTTTCCTTGTTAGAAATTTTCCAGCTTTCGTCTTGCTGTCTCCTTAGCATTGGGATCTCCAAATTGTTCAATGAGTGTCACCTTGAATTCCTCGTACGTCACCCATTCCCTTTGTTTGCTTCCATCTTGGAAGGGCATGATCCATTGTCCCGCAAGTCCTCTGAGTAGAGACTCCACATAGGGAATCTTGATCTCATCATGGTGTTCTCTGTATCCCTTGACGGCAAAATACCCTTCACATTGTGCCAGGAATATTCATAGCTTATCTTCAGCTCCTTCATATGTGTCGAGTTCTTTCACTTTCAGTCGCTTGATATTTCCTTGTCCTGTATTTCTTGTTGCTGCTAGAAATGCCTGAAACTGATTTTGAGTCATTCCAAGTATGCTAGTGCCTGGTGCCGCAGCATCTGGGGCTGGTGGGACAGAGACTGATATTTCCGATATTCTGTCAGGTCGTGGGGTTCCTGCAGGAATGCTATCAACTGGTGATCCCTTCTCTGGGGTAACTGGGCTTGCTGAGCTTGAGGGCTCTGCTGAGATGTGATCTAGGGCATCGCTAAATTGCCCTAAGTTAAGGTTTTGATCATCAATGTCAATATCTCCTTCCCTATCTGGGTTGAAGGATGCTATCTTGTATCGTTTGGCATCGTACTAGGTGATGCTTTGTAATTTAATGATCCCTCATCGGATAGTTAGTTCTTGGTGACAGGGAACCATACTTCTCATCATCTTCTGTTTCATTCCTTAGTCTTGCGATAGCACTAGGCCTCTGCCTACGTTACTGATAGTACAAGACCCTTGTCTTCTATCGGAAAGGCCTTTCGTAAGCTTTCTCTAACTCTTTTTCGTGAAGAACTTTCCTTGGCGTAACAATAACGTTCCAATAAAGATAAAGATCGTAAAAGTGTTTTATATTCGTTAAAGTAATAAGTAGGAAAAGTATTTAGAATTCAATCTAATTTTATTTAATCTCGTACTGCCAACATTGGCATACGACGTGTCCCTGCCAGCACAGGGATACTGCTAACCGGTATACCACTAATCCAAAGGTAACTAAGTCTATGGCCCCGCAGTTGGCATCCCTGAGTCATGCCCGCACGAGAACGAATTACATGACCATCAAACAACCCAGCGCCTGCCCCAGTCCAAGTCCGTAGCCCCTCTGGTATGAAGCCAACCAGCACTAAGCGTAGCCAAAGCCAAGCAAAATACCAACCCGACCAGGTTCCTCATCCAACAATCATAAAATCACTACCACCCAGTCTAAATACTGTCCCGCGATACATCCACCGCAGTAGAAAACCAAACAAAACACACAAACTAAACCTACAGGGAACACAATTGCAGGGAGGAGGCAACAAACCTGGCAACCTCTCGTACCCACATGCCAGGCCGTCGACCTGATGAACCCACTTTGCCAGTTGCCTCCGTGGAGCGTACTGGTGCGGAGGACCTGTACCTGCTGCCTATCCCCTAAACAAATCACTATGAATAAAGGAAATACATAGAGGTAGTAACAGACCAAAAAAAGGTCAGTGGGGCCTATCTCCCACCCGTGGTGCCATGCCTCATCCTGCCAACCCTGTAGCCAAGCCAAAGAAACCAAACAAACCCCACGAAGTCCAGCACATACGACCCAAACAAGTCAAACCAGGTGGTTGCAACCCACTATCCGCACAGGGGGCCATCAGCTAGTGGGTCCGTCAGGGAGCTTACGGCACTCAGCAACTTCACCTAACAGCCCAAGCCAGACTGGAAATACTTAATTAGACCTCGCCCAACCTGATGCAGGCCCGACTGGTGCTTGCAGGTGCCTCTCCCCCCCCAATCAGCCCCCCCAAGCCCCACACATCAGACTCCACAGTGCCCATCAAGCCCCGCCAGCTCCTCAGACAGATCAACCATCCGATAGCTGCAGGACAGCTCATACCTAGCCCCGTCAGGCAGCCACTGGTCTTGGCCACACCAACAGAGGCCCGACCCCAGGTATTTTGTAGCTGAGGGGGCCTACCAGCCACAGCGGAGAGCCACAAGGGAGGCAGAGCCAGCCAAAGCCAGCCCCACAGGTCCGGCAACAAGCACAGAGCGAACAACGGGCAACAGGCAACTCCAACTGACGCAACACGAAGGGGGAGGGCTAGTAAACGCGAGTAGATAAACAGAAAGTAGGACACACATGCAATGGGTGAAGCCGCCAACCGCAGTCCACAACCGAACCATCCAAACACATAGATAACACGAGTGTCTAGAAGCCAATCGTCCCACACCACCCTAGGCAGCAATGAAAAACCACACCAGGAGGTAAGATTTTTCAGGGTCAAAGCCATCCTTGCCGAGGGGAGGAGGAGACACCTGACTGAATCACCATAAATGCTGCAAGGACAGAAACACCAAGGGAACAGTGATAAACATTATCAGAGGATTCTGACCGCAGAAACGAAAACGTAACGAGGAGGGGTAGGGTGGGCACTGCCCTGTCACAAGAGGAATGATGCGGGTGGTACGACGAGTTGAAGCTTGGGAAGGTCATCAGTCTAACCCAATGGGGTTTTGTATCATAAGAACTAAGAACTCCGGTAAAACCCAACAAGAAACATGAGCTGGTTCAGGGAACGACACGGGTGATCCCCCCAAATACAATGTTCAATCCCCCCAATCAAACTCGAAACCTGGGAGTAGATGATAGACAGGAAGCTGAAGACATTTTACAGAAAGGGGCACGTAAGCGACCGCGATGAATAGCTCGAAGTGCCAGCATCGTGAAATAACCAGCAGGCAATGAAAGGAGAAGCAAACAAGTAACCCGACACGCAACGCCTACCAAACCTCAACACCAAGAACCCCAGGAACTACTGAGCGAATATAGATATCTCCCCCAGAATCCAATACATCAAGGCCCATCATGGGTGCAAAAAAAAGCTTGGAGTGAAGTGATGGCAAGGATGAGGAAAAGTACTTAGAATTCAATCTAATTTTATTTAAACTCGTACCGCGAACACTGCCATACGACACGCCCCTGCCGGCACAGGGATACCGCTAACCGGTATACCACTAATCCTAAGCTAACTAAGTCTACGGCCCCATACCTGCCATCCTCGAGTCATGCCCACGCGAGAACTAATTACAAGATCATCAAACAACCCAGCACTCGCCCCGGTCCAAGTCCGTAGCCCCTCTGGTATGAAGCCAACCAGCACTAAGTGTAGCAGAAGCTGATTAAAAGACCGACCCAACCAGGTTTCTCGTCCAACAAACATAAAATCACTACCACCAGGTCTGAAAACCATCCCGTCAAACCTCCTCCACAATAAAAAACCAACAAAACACATAAATTAAACCTACAGGCGGCACAATGGCAGGGAGGAGGCAACCACCATGTCCACCTCTCGCACCCGCATGCCACGCCGTGGACCCTATGAACCCTCTTTGCCGGTTACCTCCCAAGAACATACTGGTGAGGAGGACCTGTACCCACTGCCTGTTCCCCAAACAAAAACATCATAAATATAGGAAATACATAGAGGTACTAAGCGACCAAAACGGTCAGTGGGGCCTATCTCCCACCTGTGGTGCCATGCCTCCTCCTGCCAGACCTATAGCCACACTAAACAAACCAAACAAACCTCACAAACCCAGCGAACAAGACCCAAACAAGTCCAACCAGGTGGTCGCAACCCACGATGCGCACATGTGGCCATCAGCCAGCCGGTCCCTCGGGGAGCTTTGCAGAACTCAGCAGCTTCACCCAACAGCCCAAGCCAGACTGGAAACAGTTAATTAGACCTCGCCCAACCTGACGCAAGCCCGACTGGTGCTCGCTGGTGCCGCTCCCCGCCTAATCAGCCCCCCCAAGCCCCACAGGCCAGAGGCCACAGAGCCCATCCAGCCCCCCGGCCCCTCAGACAGATAAACCATCCGATAGCTACAGGGCAGCCTATACCTAGCCCCACCAGGCAGCCACTGGTCTTGGTCGCACTAGCAGAGCCCCAACACCCAAGATCGTATAGCCGAGGGGGACCTACCAGCCACAGCTGGGAGCTACAAAGGAGGCAGCACCAATACCTGAAGGCAGCAGGACCAGCCACACCATCCAGCACAGCCAAACCGAAGTCCAACCAAGCTAGGAAAGAGTAAGCAGAGCCAGCTGAAGCGAGCCCCACAGATCCGGCGATAGGCGCAGACCGAACAACGGGCAAGAGGCACCCCCAACTGACGCGTCGTGAAGGGGAAGGGCACACGAATGGGGGAAGACAAACAGCAGGTAGGCCGCACTTGCAATGGGTGAAGCCGCCAACCACAATCCACAACCGAACCACCCAAACACACAGAAAACACAAGTTTCTAGTAGCCAATCGTTCCACACCACCCCAGGCAGCAACAATAACCACACCACTGGGTAAGAGTTTTCAGGGTCAAAGCCATCCCCACTGAGGTGAGGAGGAGACACCTGACTGAATCACCATAAATGCTGCAAGGACAAACTTCCAAGGGAATGGTGATAAACAACAATGTAGGATTCCGGCCGTAGAAACATAACATAACATGGAGGGGCCGGGCGGGTACCGCACTGCCACCTGCGAAATGATGTGGCCGGTATGACGACTTGAACTTGGGAAGGTCATCAGTCTAACCCAAGGGCGTTTTGTATTGCAAGAACTAAGAACTCCAGTAAAACCCTACAAGAAATATGAGCTGGCCCAAAGAACGACATGGGTGATCCCCCCAAACACGAAGTTCAATCCCCCCAATCGAACAGACAACCTGCGAGTAGACAATAGACAGGAAGCCGAAGGCATTTTACCGAAAGGGGCTTGTAAGTCACCGTGATGAGTAGCTCGAAGTGCCAGTATCATGAGGTAACCAGCAAGCAACAAAACGAGAAGCAAACAAGTAATCCACCACGCAACGCCTAACAGACCTCAACACCAAGAACCCTAGGAACTACCGAGCGAACTGAGATATCTCCCCCAGAATCCGAGGCATCAAGGCCTACCATGGGCGCTAAAGAATGGCTCGGGGTGAAGCGACGGCCAGGACGAGGAAAAGGACTTAGAATTCAATCTAATTTTATTTGAACTGGTACCGCCAACAATGGCATACAACGAGTCCCTGCAGGCACAGGGCTACCGCTAACCGGTATACCCTTAATCCTAAGCTAACTAAGTCTACGGTGCCGCACCTACCATCCCCAAGTCATGCCCGCACGAGAACTATTTACAAGACAATCAAACAACCCAGCGCCCTCCCCGGGCCAAGTCCATCGCCCCTCTGGTATGAAGCCAACCAGCGTTAAGCGTAGCCGAAGCCGAGCAAAAGCCCGACCCAACCAGGTTCCTCGTCCAACAGATTAAAATGACTACCGCCCAGTCTAAACACAGTTCCGCAACACCTCCACCACAGTAGAAAACCAACAAAACCAAAACAAATATAAACTACAGGCGACACAAGGGCAGAGAGGAGGTGACCACAATATCCACCTCTTGCATCCACATGCCCAGCCATCGACCCTATAAACCCACTTTGCCAAGTGCCTCCGAAGAGTGTAATGGTGAGGAGGACCTGTACCTGCTGTCTGTCCCCCCAAAACAAAATCCATAAACAAAGGAAACACATAGAGGTGGTGACAGACCGAAATGGTCAGTGGAGCCTATCTCCCACTCTTGGTGCCTTGCCCCCGCCAGCCATGCCCATTGCCAAACCAAAGAAACCAAACAAACTTCCACAACACCCAGCACGCAGCACCCAAACAAGTCCAACCAGGTGGTCGCAACCCACTATCCGCACAGGTGGCCATCAGCCAACCGGTCCATCGAGGAGCCTTACAGCACTTAGCAGCTTCGCCCAACAGCCCAAGCCGGACTGGAAACACTTAATTAGACCTCGCCCAACCTGACCCAGGCCCGACCGGTGCTCGCGGGTGCCTCTCCCCCCCAATCAGCCCACCCCAAGCCCCACACACCAGACGCCACAGAGCCCATCCAGCCCCCCCAGCCCCTCAGACAGATCAACCATCCGATAGCACAGGACAGCGTATACCCAGCCCCACCAGGCAGCCATTGGTCTGGGCCACACGAACAGAGCCCCAACCCTCAACAAGGTACAGTTGAGGGGGGCCCACCAGCCACAGCCGGGAGCCACAAAGGAGGCAGCACCAAGACCAGAAGGCATCGGCACCAGCCATACCATCCAACCCGGCTGAACCGAAATCCGAACGAGTTGGGAAAGAGTAAGCAGAGCCAGCTGAAGCCAGCCCCACAGGTCCGGCAACAGGTACGGACCAAACCAGGGGCAAGAGGCATCCCCAACTGACGCGACAAGAAGACTGAGGGCGAACAAACAGAAGCAGACAAACAGAAGGTAGGCCCCACTTGCAATGGGTGAAGCCGCCAACCACAGACCACAACTGAACCACCCAAACGCACAGAAAATGCGAGTTTCTGGCAGCCAATCGTCCCACACCACGCCAGGTTGCAATGAAAAACCACACCAGGAGGTAAGATTTTTGAGGGTCAAAGCCATCCCCACCGTAGCGAGGAGGAGACACCTGACTAAACCACGGTATATGCCACAAGGACAAAAACTCCCAGGGAACAGTTATAAACAACATCATAGGATTCTGACCGTACAAACATGTAGTAACAAGGAGGGATGGCCCGGCGAGGCCCCCTCTCCACTGGATTGATGCGGCCGGTAAGAACCATGGATACTTGGGAAGGTCATCAGTCTAACCCAAGGGCATTTTGTATCATGAGAACTAAGGACTCCATTAAAACCCAACAAAAGACATGAGGTGGCCCAAAGAATGACATGGGTGATCCCCCCAAACACAATGTTCAATCCCCCCAATCGAACACGAAACCTGCCAGTAGACGATAGACAGGAAGCCATAGACATTTTACTGAAAAGGGCTCGTAAGCGACCATGATGCAGTCCTCGAAGTGACAGAATTGTGAGAAGCCATCAGGCGATGAAATGAGAAGCAAACAAGTAATCCGCCACGCAACGCCTAACAAACCTCAACACCAAAGACCCGAAGAACTACTGAGCGAACTCAGATATCTCCCCCAGAATCCGAGGCATCAAGGCCCACCATGGGTGCTAAAGAATGGCTCCAGATGAAGCGAGGGCAAGGACGTGGAAAAGTACTTAGAACAAAGCATGAAGAACCTATCCTCCTCGACCGGATTGGACTCCTTATGTAGTATTCTTCACGCCTGTAGTCATGTGACCCAACGTGGTCACATGTGCGAAACCAAATCATAACAAACTAGTCATGTGACCAAAGTGGTCACATGCTCAAAACCCATGACCTCATAGTGAGGTCATGTGCAAAAACTCATAAACCAATCATAACACAATAAACAAGTCACATGACTCAACTGAGTCATATGCGTAAAACCTATGACCTCATAACGAGGTCATCTGCGAAACATAAATCATATGCACAAGGCCTACCCACAAGGCGCACTCGCAAGGCATACTCGCCAGGCGCACTTACAAAGCATACTCATCAGGCACACATCCCGTGACTCATATTCGAGCCATGTACAAAAGCATCACAAATCCCACACATAACAAATCATATGACTCAAATGAGTCGTATCTGTGAAACAATAACATACCTGTGACTCATAATCCTGTGTCATGTGAAAACCTTTTCCTTGCCAAGCCACATTCATGACAAGAACAGGAGCGGCAAGTCCTATTACACCTGAACCTCAGACCCCAGAAAGAAGATCAATGGAGAAAGAAACCCAAACTGGGGTACGAAGAGCAGAAATGATGTTAGGAGTACTGCCAGCAACGCCTTGAGCTCATGGTGAGAAAGGAATCTCACAGGGGTAAATGCAAGTGATAGTAGTTGTGGCGCTAGCAGCTCAAGAGCAAGTGGCTCCAGTAGGCCCGGTCAGAATAACACAACAAGTGAAGGTCAAGGCACAGTCGTGATAGAGCAGAGAAAGGAGTCAATTGTGCAACTTCATGGTCCAGTTGGACAACTATTGCGAAGTAATATCAGGATTGGCAGGACATGATCACTAAAATATCCAATACATGTGTACCTTGTTCGAAGAAGCAGCTCTGGCCTGGATCATTCCATACACATACGGAATAATCCAACAACTATTAGCAAATAGAAAAAGTTTCAGACCAAGCTTCTTGGTCAATTCGACCATGTTAACTGAGAGCAAGAGGCATGTGAGAAAATTGAAAGGATAAAATAAAGAAACAGAGACATCACAGAATACTGGTAAGAATTCAGATGGCTAACAAGCACTGCTAATATTGAGGGTATCTCCATAGAGCGATGGTTCACAACAGGACTCAAGAAGATATACAGAGACAAACCACTTGACTCAGAGAGCAGATTAGCATCAGGGAATGAGTTAGCCCTATGGACAGGCAACAAAGGGAACTGCGTACCCACTGGAAATAGTGGGCAAAGAACTACTATCATCCGGCAACAACAAACAGGAAAGTTGCACCACTGTGCAACCAGGATGGAATGCGCAAGGAGAAAAACCCAGATGATAGAGGAGAATAGATAGAACTCAATGGCACAAGTACAAGCTTAGTGACAAAAGAAACCAACCCCCAAGCTATCGCCAAGCCATTGCAAAATTTTCAAACTGTACTCTAATGGCTATCCTGACTCCACAAGACAAATTACAAGTTCACTGGTGTACTCCGAAACTTTCCCATGTTCTCACTCTACTTTACCTTGGTTTCTACAAGCTTTAAATCATATGCAAAACTGGTGTCCCACTGTCCACCATGATCGAAGGGTTTCACAATTCATATAAAGGACACAACAAAGTTGACTCTGGCTGCTCAAAGTGCCTCACCACATATAATATCCGGCTTCTTATTACAATTCTCCAAAGTGGCTGGGAGGGTAGAAGGCACTCATGGACAAGGTTGGGGAAGGAAGCTAGGTTAAGTGTTTCTGGAAGGATGATACAGCAAGCACTAAAAAATGAGAGATACACACACCACAAGGCCATTAAAATGCCATTTATCTTGAAGCAATATCACCAGGATCATCTCCACTATGCTGCTGAGCTTATTGAAAAGCCAAACCAGTCATGGCGCCATCACATGTTCTCAGATGAGTGCACTGTTGATACTTCAAAAGGTGGTTCTCAATAGGTCACATGCTTACAGGGTAAGCACTATGATGACAACCGCATGCAGCTTATGTTCCATAGTGTTAGGATTCTGTTGGGGTATGGGGTGCTATCAGTCACAACTGGAAGTCCGAGTTGGTCATTTTGCAAGCAACAGGAAAGAAGGGAATTGCATGTTGTGATTATTTGGAACACGTATTAAAATCGGTACCAGGACCAGCATTTCAGGAAAAAACAGGATACTGTATTGCATCAACTGGGGGCCAATACATTCAGGATGCAGTGCCATAGCATGGGGTTAAACAGGTATTGAGATGGTTGAAGAAAGATTTAGGTATCCCGACTGAGAAATAGCCAGTGCAGTCATGCTATCTCAATCCTAAAGAGAATGTTTGGAGAGTCATGAAGCAGCACATTAAAGCTAGACCTCACTTCCCCAGTACCATTCATGAAATGCTCAAGGCAGTTCAAGAAGCATGGAACAGGCTGCAGCAAGTCGATTATAACCAATATATCGATAGCATGCCTGAGCGAATTCTAGAATTGAGAGAGCGTGATGGAATGCAAACTGGCTGGTATTTGTGTAAATTAATCTTCACTATCTCTACTCTGCACTCTATTTTGTTTCAAAATTGTGTGACCTCTTGTTATACAATAGCAGCATTCATTGTTGTTAGGTATTTGACGTTCGTTGACTTAAGGGTCCATTTCTTTTATCACCAAGCTCATGCAAGGTCGAGATTGAATCTCTCAGAAGAAGAATACAACAGACTAAGAAGGAACAACTTTTACCTGAACTGCGTGATATCAGAACTTGGCATATAGAATTGCAGAAGGCTGTACTCAGCAGGGAATGGCCTAACAATGAAGAAAAACCTTACAACAACTTAATTATTCCAGTGATTCCCAAAAAGACCAACTTAAGGGAAATATTGATTGATGAGGGAGAACAACAGTAGGAAAATGATGACAGTCGCCAGCATTAGATAGTCTGAGGGACATGAAAAGATTGAAACTCATCAAGTTAGGAATCACGTATGTGGTAATATCAGAAAAATTACCGGAAACACAATGAAACCAGGTTATGGTCAGAATGAAGCTAGATTTCAACAAACACTAAACTATTGAAATTTTGGCAAGGATTCACATAGGGACAACCGAAGACTTCATCAACAAACAAATATGTGAGAAACAGAGAATGAAGACAAGAAATATGTATAAGGAAAGGAGTATTTACCTGCCGAATGGCAATCCAAGTTCAAGGGGTAATGTTATCCACGTTACACAAGTACATATGGAAGTCCAAAATTATAGGGACATGGTAAGCTTCCAAGTAGCAAATTTCAAAAATCATGAAATAGTACTAGGGACAGCCTGACTAAGAAACCACAACCATGTGGGTTTCTACTATGATGGAGGGATTGCGGAGTTATATTCAGATGACAGTAGCACTTTTTCTGAATTTGTACAGGGAACCTGGAGGACTGGTACTCTGCTGGGCTTCGGCTGAGTGGAGAGGTCTTGCGGGCTCTCCTGCCTGGCTTGCTTGGGTCAGTTCAGAGGGTCAACGGTGGCATTTTGGGAACAACTTTTACCGTTGATAGCTTTGTATTTAGTGTTTGTGTTGGAGCATGGAGTGGGGATGTTTGTGTTGTGGGGTTGGGTGTTCAGTTAGTTTGTAGCAAGTGGTATCCAGGATGCGGTAACATATGGGCCCCGCTTATGGGGCTCATCGTATGCTGGAGTTGGGGGTACGACCTTAAATAATGTTAGATTGAATGATCTAAGTGCCTTACTTATTCTTATCTTCGCTTTGCCTTGGTAGTATTCATTTCAGGCCCATGACAGCTCTTTGATGGCTTGATTCAGTAGGAGATATCTGACCTTACTAAGTAGTTCCTGGTGTCCTGGTGATGAGGATTTGTCTGTGTTGGTGATTGTGTTGTGCTTACTTGTTTTCTCCTCATTGTTGATTAATTTTCGAGATGATTTAGATTCAAGACTTTCCCTGTTTGGCGTCTATGAGCTATGCTTCCCTAATTTAGTTTTGGCTCCCCTCCACGTCGTCTACTCGCAGAGTTTTGTGTGTGGAGGCTAGGGGAATTCAAGCATTTCCGTGCAGTGAAACACGCATGTCATTGTTTAGTCCAGTTCATTGTTCTTGCTGAGTTTACAAACCGGTTAGTTTCTCAAGATAAAAAACAGCCTAGTGATAGACTGATGACCTTCTCAAGTCTCCATACATTGTACCGGCCATGTCATACCTTGATGGCTAAGGGCCTCCTCAGCCTCCCCTTTTGTCTACCTACTTCTATGGTTGGAATCATCTGATATTATTTCTCACCGTTTCCTCCTTCTGGGTACAAGCGATATTTATCCTAGTTGCGCCAGGTGTCTCCTCCTCCACTCTACATGTGTTTGGCATTGATCCTAAAGGTTCCTACATCCTGGTGTGGGTTGTCTTTCTGCCTGGTTGGTGTGGAGCAATATGTTGCAGGGCCATGCTTCACCAGGTGCAAGGCTTGGTCTGGTTACAGATAGCTGTTGGCTGTCACACCCATTGCAAGTGGGGCCTGCCTTCTATTTTATCTTGTTTGCTATCCTTGTAACCACCCTCTCCGAGGCATCAGTTTGGGTATCTCTTGCCTGTCATTTGCCTGGCTTCCAGGTTGGGCTTTGGTTGGCCTTGAGGTTGCTTGCTATTTTTTCCCAGCCTGCATGGACATCAGTGTAAGCAGGTTGAGCAGTGGCTCATGTCCTTGGACACAGGCCGCTACTTTGTCGCCCTGGGTCTATGCTGCGGGCCCCTCTTTGCGAGCTCATGCTGAGGGATGGGGCTGAGGCGGTTAGGCTACAAAAGAGCTGCCCACTGCGGTCAGATAAGAGCTGTCCTGTCACTATCGGATGCTTGATCTATCCGAGGAGTTGGAGGAGCTGGATGGGAGCTGTGTTGTCTTGTGCATGGGGCTTGGGTGGGGCTGACTCGGAGGGGAGAGGCGCCTGCCAGCACTGGAGGGGCTCATATCACATTGTAATTAAGTGTTTCTGGATGTGTCAGGACTATTAAGGTTAAGCAGCTGAGTGCTGTAATGCATGCTGAGAGACCCTCAGGCTGATGGCTACCTGTCAGGATAGTGGTTTACAACCACCTGGTTGGACTTGTTTGGGTCTTGCATGCTGAGTTCCATGGAGATTGTTTGGTTTCTTTGGTTCAGCTAGAGGGTGGGCTGGAGGGGGCATGGCACTAGGGGTGGGAGATAGGCCCCACTGACCGTCTAGGTCTGTTACCACCTCGATGTTTTTCTTGTATTTAATTGTTTGTTTATTGGTTACGGGTAGCAGATACAAGTCCACCTTACTGGTATGTACCTTGGAGGCAACGGGCCAAGTGGATTCACTGTGTCAACTGGCTGGTACACAGTTGCGAATAGTAGACATGTTGGTAATGACCTCTCTGCCATTGTGGTGCCAGGGGTGATTGTTTCTTGTTGGCTTTCAACTGTAGGACAGGGGTTGCGGGAGGAGTCTGCCCATCATAGTGTTTTATTGTTTTTTGTATGAGGAATCTGGGGGACTGGTACCTTGCTCAGCTTTGGCTATGTGAGGGTTCTTGTGGCTTCCATTACTTGGCGAGGTTGGGCCAATACCAGAGGGTCTACAGTGTTGCTTGGGGGAGGGCTTTCCTTACCATTCAAGGCTTTGTACATAGAGTATGTGTTGGGGAATGGAGCGGGCATGTTTGATATCCGTGGTGGCAGGTTTTCTTTGTTCATTGTTAGTGCTAGTTCAGGGTTTCATTAACTCAGTGCTGGCAGGGACTCGTTGTATACAGGAGTCGATCGTACTAGTATAAATAAATTAGATTGAAAGTTCTAACTACTTTTCCCATCCTTATGGTCACCCTGTCACTGAACATGAAGGTTCGCTCCAGTCCAATCAGAGCCCTTGAGCTTTATCTCCAGATAGGCTTCAAGTCTTTAACTTCAAGTTACCCGTTGTGACTCGCTGTTACTCCTTCCTTGACGTTTGCTGGAAACTCTTGTTTCCTTTTACTTATCCTTTTGCTTGTTCCTTTACGTCGTCTCCTCGCGGTGGCAATGGTTTTGCAAGGTTCCGCCCCCTCTGCCACAGCCACTCTACCTTCCTTCGTAGTTGTGTCGCTAGCCATCATGATCTACTTCGCCCTGAAGGATGAAAGCTCTCACCTTCGGCACAATATCTCTATCTTCTATCAGTGACTTCGTCCTACATTGCAGGAGAATGGTGCCCTATCCACCATGCTACTCAAGCCCGAAGTTTTTACAGTTAACACTTTGTTGCCTTCTGCCTCTGTCCCTTCGGTTACTATGGTTGTGTCTAGTGTTGGCCAAGACATTGGAGGTATAAGAACAGAGTTTAATGGGGATGGAGGTTCACTGGGTACTCACCAAACATCCCACTGAGCAGGGACCATGATCAAAGTACGAGTTGCAGCCACCACTAGGCTGGATAAAATTACTAAAAGCATAGGAGTGGTAGTCAGGACAGGTTCCTGCTTGTCCGCCTTCTTTCACTGAATCTTAGCAGATGTTACCGAATCTTCCTCACCACTAGACTCCCTGGTAGCTTTTCTTCTCAATCTTTCCACCCTACCTAGCTGCTTTCCTCATTTTCTCCTTCTCTTTCCTCCTTCAATCTCCTCCCCTTACTCTTATCTGTATACAGATTTCCTATCTCTCTTTGAAACCACCTCCAGAACAACTCCCCCATTGCTGCAAGAGCTGTCACCACTGGACTGGTGGGAAGAGGTCGCAGATGATGAGTGAGAAGGTGTCGCTACCATCAGGAGTGTTACCTAGGGCTTTGCATGCCAATTTCTTTAGTACCTCCAGAAAGGATGCCTTTGTGGCAGGAGCTCCTACTGCTGCATTCTTCTCATTAGAGGAGGTGGGAGGTATGGTAGTCTATGAGCAGACAGCATGGGGACCACCAGTCATAACAGAGGATAAGCAGTGCTACAGAGTTAACCTACCTTTCAGGTTCTCAATCTCCACCCCATATTTGCCAACAAGATCAGCCAGTCACTGGACAGCCCTTTCCGGCTGGTGAATCCTTCTGAAAAACAAGGCCATCCTAGTTGACCCATCATTTTTCATCAAGAATTCTTGCATCATTCCAGCCTGAAAATCTAAAACCATATCATCTTTCACGGAACCATCATCAGACAAGAGCAGAAAGTGGATATTTCCAGACCAGATATCCAACAGGCTTGCCAAGATAAATCCAATACTACTACCTAATCTAGAGCTGCGGGAGGGGGTCCTAGATGCTTACAACATTACAGCAACTTCCTCCAAGATAGAGTCTGCCTGGGATAGAGCAACATCAGCATAGTCCTACTGTGTGTCCTGGAGTGGGACCTCTAGCGTGTCTTGTAAGTTTAGTGAGATCCACAGACAATCTTCCTACTATCTGCTCGGCAATAACATCAAAAGTTACGGGAGGTCCGGTTGGGATTAGGGCCAAATGGGTGAGAGAGCATGGATCATCAGCAATAATTATTACCTGCATCCTCTATTTCCTGTGTGTCTGATACACCAGAAGCCAAAACTTTAACCATCAACTAGCATGCAATGTTCACCCCACATGACGTCTTGATTTGTATTATTTGTTGTCCAGTGTCCTGATGGCCTCTAGTCAAAGACACTTATGTTCTGTGCCTCCTGACAATGTCTGATCCTCCTCCTACTCTTCCAGATGCTTTCTTATCCCACCCCCTTGTGTCCTGACAACATGCAATCCCCTCCTACCTGCTATCACTGCCCCACTGCCATCCCATATCCTGAAATCCCTCCATATCTGCTGATAATCCCTCACTGTTCTCTAGTATGATTAGTATATGAGGATGCTTATCCTTGCATTGGAGCACAGCACAGTGTCTGGCTATTACATCTGGAAACCTTTTACTCACTGCCTTACCATCAGGATTAAGCCAGATATACTTGATATCCTAACTGAGCCTCGCCATTGGAGTCTTATCCTGTTATTAGTATCTCTCATTTGGACCTCCCTTGGATGCGATGGAAGATGAGTGATGTGGTACAAGATGAAGGGTTAAGGATCCAGAGTAATATAGGGTTGTGTGTAAATTAGAAATCATATGTATATAAAGGGTGCACACCTGTT
>NW_003298907.1:97526-101633 GCF_000151645.1 Tuber melanosporum
TCCCGAGGTGAGGCCCCCCGGTCCGCCACGAATCCGCAAAATTGAATGTATTGCTATCTACAAACCCCCAATCAAATCCGTATTAATTCCCTACAGGAGCACTATTAGTGGGTCTCTACTCTTTATCACCCTACTGACAATCCAAAATGACAAGAGCAAAAATTTATCATCACACACTGGACATCCTGTGAGCCTGACACGCATGACACTCCACATATTAATTATGAATCAGGATGGGACATCCAGGTGACATCCCATCCTGTCCTGTGTTATTTACCCTCCCTTTTCCTAACTCTGTCCTGATACAGACTCTTGTATTCTCAGTGACCTGCCCGTATCCAATAACCACCTATAGCATCCTGGGTATGTCTCGTACTCCATGCTGGCACCCTTACCATGTCACACCCTATGCTGTTATATCTGGGCTACACCTGAACCAACTTTCTTATTTTACTTGACATCTGACCCAGGTGCATTGCATGCTGATGTCGGATCTGTACCCTCCACCTATGAGTAGCCTTGGTCTTTACACTTCCTATAGTAATGGGCTCTTTTCTGCCCTCTAGACCAGAGGTTTTCCCTCTTGTACTCCACACTTTAAGTTTTAACTCTATTCGTCATGCTTCCTAATACTATCTAGACCTTCTTGTTTCTCTTTATCTGCTACTAAATTAGTTCATGACAGTCCTGATGCCATCTGACCCATATTAATCAGTAAATAAAAATACTACATCAGCTGCGTTAGCTCTATGTTCTGATATAAATGTTTAGTTGCCTACATAATGTGCATCCAGGGCATCCCAACTATCTGTTTGTGTCCTGGGTATCCTGTGTATCTAGTTGCATCCAACCTGCCTGGAGTTCATCCAAAGCAAGGATGTGCTAATTTTTTCCTTTCAATCTGATATGGTCAACCTTGATTTTTAGTGATATCTACCTACAAGATGGCTGAGAGTCCTGATTATAACTCTAAGCCCCATACCAGCTATCGGTATATCCACTAAACACTAGCCTGAGGACTAAATCTGAAAATATGTAGAGAAATAGGTAATGTCTAGTACCAAATTCTACTTTAGTCTCTTAAAGAATCTGAGAGCCAAAATGGCCAATGGTTAGAATGTAAAAGAGAGTAATAGTGGTGATTGTTGAGGCAGGTAGTTACTTGGGTGTTTTGTTAAGTTTCCGTAAGAGTCCAAAGTGTTTAACATCTGGACAACCACATAACATCACTATCCTCACATCTCCAACTGGTCTGTTAACTACCATTGCATATCAATCCCTGTACCATCAAAGCCAGTAATTTAGGACAACATTCTACTCCATTTTGGCATTCCATTACATCGAAGAATATCTTTCTATCTTGAGTTTCCAAGGAGTTACACCCTATCTTGTGAACTGGTAGACTGCTTACTTTGATACCAAATACTATCCTGAATACCAAAATGCACAGGCTGACACTTTGCATACTAGATCTATATTATGCAAGCTATCTGATGGTGTTTAGAACATCTTCTGAGCACTAGTATCCAAAAGCTACAACAGGTTTTGTCCGCTGACAAAGTTCTGAATTTGACACCTGATTCGGTCATGAATACCCAGACACATGACTAGGATGACATGTCTCATCCTCGACCTACTCGATGCCAGCTTTTCAATGGTACAATGAAGTTGTTTCAGGCTTTGATATCAGTGGAGATGCAGGGTGTTGTACAAGTTGTCTTTTCTAGTGAGGTTATCACTAGAGACAAGCTTAGATCCCAGAATATGTCCTGAATACTCTGATGCCCAGGCTGACATTTTGTGTACAGTTATGTCTAAAAAGTAATGATACCCCTCCACAGCAACTACAACCACTACCATTGATGAAATCAACCGTAGAAAAAATCAAAGTAGAAACTCAATTAAAAGACAACTGACAGTACATACAATAGGCTTTCGAAAAATTCTACTACCGCTTTGTTTGACCTCCTTCCGCGTCCAATACAGCCTGGATTCTCCCTGACAACCTAACTATCCACTCATCTAATTTCTATTGAGGAATTCAATCCTACTCTTCCTTTGCTGCCAGAAATAATCCAGTAGAACTGTGGGGCCTTCTTTCCAACCCGGAGAATCACTTTCTGAGGGCTCTTTTAAGAAGTGCTCAAGAATTCTCAATTGGATTGAGATCTGGGGAGTTGGGTGGCTAAGGCAATTTCTGATAATCAGAGTCTGAGTGCAATTTCTAATTTTCTGCACTACCATGCCATGAGGCATTAATTGCAGCTAGGTAGATGTCTTTAGAAGGTCTATCAAGACCTGTTATAATAGGAATGAGGTAAGGCTGGTGGATCTCAGTTGCATATTGGTAGAAATTAAGGTCAAGTCTATTCCTTTTGCAAGTCCTTTCCTCCTCAGTCATCTTCCTTACAAGAATTAACTCAGTCCTGCCATCCTTGATTATTGCAGCATAGACCCTAATACTAGTTCTTCCTGACTTAAAACTAGGCTTCAAGTTTCTTTTCCTCCAACTCTGTACTAGCTCTTATCCTAACCTTCCTCCCAGTAGGATTTGGATTATAGATAATTTTAGCTTCATCAATAATGACTACCCAATTCCATGCCCTCCTCCAATTCCTCCTTTTTCTAGCAAACTCCTTTCTCTTCTCCTTTTGTCTTTTCCTCCAAAAGGGCTTTTTCCTTGGTATCAAATGCTTAAAACCAGCATCTGACATGATTTTCTCAATACTAGTCTTACCAAGACTAATATTCACTTTTTGGGTGATTTTGCGTAATGCTACATGAGGCTTAGCATCAATAATAGCCTCTACTACTCTTCCTTTGATGTTGGTAATCTTTGTTGGACGGCCAGGCTTGGAAGTATAGTTGGTCTCTCCACCTCTTTCTTTGACTCTAGTCACAACCTTTTAAACAATTGGCTTTGAGACCCCCAAAGCCTTTGAAATTTTATTATACCCCATATCTGTATGCTTATACAAGGCATAAATCTCTTGATTCCAATCTTCATTTCTCTCTGGGCACATGGTGGAGCCATGGTGGTAGATGGAAAGCGGAAGTGGTTGTGTTGCGCTGTTGCTTTCCTGGGGTATCATTACTCTCCAGACATGACTGTACTGATCCTCTCAATGCCAACTTTCTATTGGTATAAAGAACATGTTTCCAGCTTTGATATTAGCGGAGATACAGCCAGTTATGAAAGTTCTCTTTCCTGGTGAACTTTTGACTATATTCTGAGTTTGACACATAATTACATCCTGAATACTCGGACACTCCAGCCAATGTTTTCTGTCCTAGTCTTACTCCATGCCGGCCTTTCAATGGTATAATGAACATGTGTTCAACATTAGTATTAGTAGAGATACAGGCTGTTATGAAAGTTGACTGTTTTTGGCAAGGTTTTGACTATATGCTGACTTTGATGTCAGATTATATGCTGAATACACTGATGTCTAAGCTGATGCATCATGTCCTAGACCTACTTAGTGCCAACCTTCCAACACTGTAGAAAACATGTTGCTCACATTGATATTAGTGGAGATACAGGCTATTATGAAAGTTGTCTTCACTGGCAAGGCTTTGAATATACACTGAATTAGATAGCATATTATGTCTGGAATACTGCAATTGGCAGGATGATATTTTGCATCCTCTACCAACTCAACACCAGCCATCCAACAGTATAAAAAACGTGTTTTTGACATTGATATTAGCGGAGATACAGAGTATTATGAAAGTGGTCTTTTCTAGTGAGGTTCTTACTAAATGGTGACTTAGAGGCCAGATTCTGTCCTGAATACCACAGAGTGCAAGCTGAAGTTTCATGTCATAGACATACTCAATACTTGCATTCCAATAGCGTATTGAACGCCTTCTCGGTACCATTTTCCCTGGTGCCAGAGCTTGTTTTGTGTCCTAGCAAAGTGCTGACCATGATACTTGATACCATCCTGAATACCTCACTGCACAGGCTGCTATTTTGTATCCAAGACATACTCCATACTAGCTTTCTAAGATGCAAAGAATATCTACTCGGCATTGGTATTGGTAGAAATGCAGCCTGCTATACCTAGTTGACTTTGTGTTGCTTGTGTATCCACGCTCAATTTT
>NW_003298907.1:102838-105605 GCF_000151645.1 Tuber melanosporum
ATTTTGTTTACATTATAAGCTCATACTATATATGAGCTCTTGTATTCTACTCATAAATGTATAATATACAAAATAAAAACAGAAAAGAAAAAATGCTGCCCATCACTACTCAGATTCATTTCTGTTTCAATTACAGTAAAAGAAAAAACCATCCCTTATCTTTTCCCAAGATATTCTCTCATTTACTGAAAACCTTTTCTTATCTCCTCAACTTGATTTCTCTTTATAGCCATTGTTGGATCAGAATCAAGAGATTCTGATTTAACAAAGGCTACAAATAAGAGGCAAGAGGTAGGCAAAGATGCCACCCTTTCTCCTCAGAGGTCCAAGACACCACCTATCATGAGATCTGTTCTCTTTAATAACCTGTCTACCCTATCACTCATCTTTGAGTCTCCATCGCCTCGCAACCCCTTCATACTCAAGTGACAGAGAAGGGATACTATCTTATACCTTCAATTCATTCCTGATATTTACAAACAAGGCACATCTCCAGACACCAGCTACATCCAGCATCTTTTCATTGACATGGTAGTAGACTTAGACTTTCAGAAACTAGACTCCTAACTATACATTATTATCTTCTGCAGAATGCTGTAACATATACACAATAACCACTAAAAGGTAGTTGATGGGTGCTAAGAGTAAGTCACCAGACTTACAGACAAGATGAGAGTTTATAAGAACATCTTTTTTGCAATGTAAGTATCAGTGCCAGTACTCACTACCAAGCTTACAACTACAGTCCCCTTACCTACCAATCCCAAATCTACCTTCTACCCTTCCATCCTACCAAGTTTCCTCCACTGCCCTCCACCTTCCCTAGTTGGTATTCCTATATGGACTACCATAGTCAGGACAGGCAAGAGGAAGACATCCAAACCTAAGCTGATCCTTGTGGCCAAACTCTTACATTCTGTCACAGCTAGGATACCTAAAAATAGCATTACCATGAGGAAGAGGAAGCTTATCATCATGTGAAATAGTGCTTCTCTCTCTGCCTCTATAGTGGAGCTCCATGATCACAATAACAAAGCTCTTTAAGCTAACCTTGTCTAAACAGTCACACCCTCTTGTAACAGTGTCCACCTCGCCATCATGGAAATTGTCCAGGCCATAACCTCAAATAGTCGAGTCACTGCATTCATCCACCTCATCCCTGGTAATACCGGTGTCTACTTAGACACTACTATCACCTAACGAGTTGTACATAAATACCTAATTCTCAATCTCTTACTACTATTATCATCAAACTCACCACCTTCAATTTTGGACTTGCACTTACTCACTAACCTAGCTGTCTCACCTATGATGACACAAGGTATGGCAAACCTACTTTCTCCATTGTTATCTCCATCACAGGTCTTAAGGCTTTCCCCTTTGTTGACAAGAGATTGGCTGCCATTTACGTCATATTTTGAACTGAATATCAGTTACGCTTCAACTCTACACTCAATCTTTCAATAACCACAGCATTGAATACCATAACCACAAGTATAGTTCACGACCTGCTCACTAGTGGTGTACATTTGCTCATACAACAGGAGACGATACTTATCCTACACATGATTGTTGCATCCTCGACCATCTCTGCAACCACTCTTCGTCGATCTCTATTAACCGTAATGGCGCTCAAGAGTCCCACTTTCTTGCCTGTCATGCTCACTCCCAACACTCAGAACCTATTCTGGAATATTGTGGAAAATAATAATATTGTAGATTTGGTGCATCCGCAGGTCCTAGGCCTGCTCCTTATCCCCTTTACACAGTTCTCAGGCTACTTCTTTCTTCACATCCTTGGCCAAATAATGGGAACTCTTGCAATTATTTTATTCTTCTGACCCCAAATAATGGAGTACTATTATTGGATACTTTTTCTTTTATTGTGAGTTACACCATCAGTTCCTACAAGTGATTTTCTCCCACACTACACAATGAGGAGGACTTGAAGCTCATGATTTACTTTGTTTGTTTGTTTAGGCTAAGGTTTTATTTTCACCATAGCTTATGCTATATGGGAGTTCTTGTACCTGAGTAGCAAAAACATGATATAAAAAAAAGGTGCCAACCCCTACTCTGTATTGACAAGCACTCAACTCCTATGAGTTTGGCATGTCTTCCTCTGCATTGGGTTCAATGACCACGTATTGCTGACCAGACTACTCTATTGTATTCAGACTTTCTGTAGCTGCAGTGCTTTAGGTGCTTCATCTTATATGTTTTCTAAGGAGTAAAAGCTCTCGACATCGTAGTCATGACAGTGGCTAACTATTCAGTTGGTTACAAGTCTAACCAACTAATCAACTCTCTATCAATATATACTTTGTCACTTATGCATCTAATTCAGTCCAATGAACTTATATTGAAGTCTACTTTAATTTATCATGTCCCGACAACTGACAGCATAGTCCATACAATGGACTTCTTTCTAGACTTGTTTTGATTGTTACTTGCTGAGCAATCCTAGCTATGGCTAATCTCACTACTCTATGGTGTCTGATTTTTATAGTTCTTAACAACTGTTTAATGACAACTACAGGGAGATGGCATAGGTTCCTTGTTACCATAATAGAGGTTGGATGGTGGGCTGTAAAGAATATCTTTGTATAAATGCAGGCCTGAGTTATACCCTCCTCTCTATCTCAAGAGAGTAGTTCTTATCCTATTCAACCACTTTCAGTAGACCTCAGACTACTTCTACTTGACTTATATTACCACTCAAGTAGTTTAGCCCCATATACATGATGCAACTTGAGGACCATATCCT
>NW_003298907.1:105801-122489 GCF_000151645.1 Tuber melanosporum
CGATATCCACTAGTGACACTTAGTTGAGGAGTCAAATGCTTATTTGGGAGTGATATGACCCAACTGAGAATTGATCACAATTTATAGTTCCATGTGAGAAAGAATCTACTAACATCTCAGGAAGTCCTCTGTAAGAAGTTACTTCCAACATAGAATAATGTTAGGAATACTGGGATCCGATACGTAGGAACTACCCGAAGTAGGGTACCCACACTCGGAATAAGACTCTCTGGTCTCCAACACTCCCCTCCGGCCCCCTGACTGGGACTGCACATCATTATGCATACTTATCTCTGTTGCGTCCTGTGACTTTAAGGCAACAGATGATAAGGTGTAAGAATCACACTGTATATGTCACTGCTATCCATACAACTAGATCCTGCTGGTAGGATATAGGAGAGGAGACCTTCTGCTAAGTCTAGGAAGTAGAAAGAAGTGAATGTGTCCACTACCCAGGTAGTTACTAGGCTTCAAAGATGAGATATCTATGGCAAATAATATAGGTAACAGGACATTTTTGCACAAAGATGTGATATCAAATGTTAAAGGTCCTCTACCAGAAACCAATACATTCTGACCCACACTATAATAATTAGAAGAGGCTAGAGCTCTGAGTCACACTTCCACAGAAGCAAATAGACTTCACGGAGTGTTACAACTGGGCCTACGAGTGTGTTATGTATATCTTTAACCACAGATCATTGAGGTATGATAGAGATAGATATGGTACTAGAATGTAGAAGAATGTGTTAGGTTACAGCCTGTATGATATATGATAATATTGTTAGATGTAGAAACAGTCACAAATTATATTAGGCCTTAGCTATCAGTGTACCTCAGACATAGAGAAAGTGTATATAAAGAGATACTACCCATTATGATGATTAGTCTTACGCATTCTACAAGAATGCCATTTTCCGCCCACACCAGACTTTGATCCTATCGATTGTTATCAAGTTATGCTTTCATAAGAGAGTTTTCAAAAGTTACTCCTCATATATTCCAGTTTGTAAGGTAGTGAGTACTGAGATGATCTGTTATGCAATTGTTCTAGTTTCAATTGTTTCTGATATATCAGGTATATTATCAGCCATACTTGAAGTCTAATACTGGTGAGGTAGGAAAAGATATTACCTGTTTTCAAAAGATGAGAGAAAATATTTATAAAGAGATTGCAGTAATTATAATAATTTATAAATTAATTATATACACAATAGCAGATTACAAGTTATAAATTCTTTATATTTACATGTTCTTGGTAGATTGATTTTACATTATTTTGGGAAACCTTCATTCTAGAGGTATTTGGCAAATAGTTGTTTACAAAATACATTTTGCAAAACAGTTTTCAATTGATTTACTTCTCAATCCAAACATCTTCTAAATAGTGTTCAAGAGCTTTCTGTTGACTGCTGTCTACTGTGCTCTTATTTGACAATCTTTCACTTCTGCATGGGGGTACTCCTCTGAAATCCTGAGTTTCCATATGCTTACCACTATTTTTAGTTTCTTACTTTCTGATACGTTCAAAAAACATGCTTACTCACATCTAGCTTCTATTTCATTCTATTTTTCTGACAATTCAGGCTGTTTTGGTAGGATAAAGGGGGGTTTGTAGGTATGTGGGCAGTTAAATTGATGTTGAGCTAAATCCATCTTTGATAGATGTGTTGCCAGATTTGGAATTTGAGCGCTTTTCTAGAATCGGCAGGAACTTTGGCACTGTTATGTACTCCTGCGGCCGAGTCGAAGTTGGACACCTACATTAAGTAATGACCACCAGGCCAATAGAAAAACAATACAGGACAATACAACTAATAAACACATACAATACAGAGAGAAGGATTGTCCCATTATCCTATACCAATACTACCAAGCCTCTAGCCATTGAAATTATTGTTTCCATTAGGAAAGTATCACCTTTTGAAGCTTCTCATGGAAGGATTGACACTCTCGATCAATTACTGCCTGTGGAAGTGCCTCCCAATTCTCCAAAAGTACATGTTTTGCACCCTCCACAGCTGCCCAACTACTACCCAAAAATCTCAATGTAGAAATATCGTCCTAGTCATATTTTCAGATCCATTCAATCTGGTTTCAATCTGCAGACTTAGATGGCCAATCTAGGATGATAATCCTATGAGATTGCTGTTCAGTTAGGTTAACCTGCTGGGCTGTTTAATGGCAAGAGGTGTTATCTTCTGTAAGGTAGAGGTATGGGAGGCAGAGCTGGCTTCTTAATGTATCCATCCATGGATAAAATTTAGTCTGTGGAACTCGCTCATGATATGAGACCCAGTTAATCCTACCCTGGCTTGTAAATTAAAGCTCCTTCTTTTTAAAAATTTGTTCTGCCTTTCTCCTCTTTTGCTTGTTCCTCTCAGTCTGTCCTTCAGCTTGATTCAATTTCACATTTGTGTGGTTAAAATCTGTAAGCTTCTTGTACTGCCATGTTCCTGGAATAGAAACTTCCTGCCAGTTGAACTCTGCTCGCTCGTGAATTGCCAAACTCTCCTTGTCAATTATCTGCTGAAAGTGACTTCGATCTTCAAACATGTCAGGTTCCCAAATACGACAGGGTTCTTTACGTCCTAGGAGAATTGTACCCTAAAACCTAATTCGAATTGGCTACTTCTCATGATCCTTATCGTGTAGTGCGTAGTGGTGGTGTGAGGAATACCAGAACCTGATACCTAGGAACCGCCCTAAGTAGGGTAACCCCACTCGGAATTGGAATCTCTGGTCTCCAACACCCCCCTCTGGCTCCCTTACGGGGCCCGCACGTCATCATATATATTAATCTCAGTTGCGCCCTGTGACTATATTACCACAGTATTGAAGGTGATGGAATAACACTATATACGTCATCACTGTCTGTCAGACCAGATCCTGTTCGCAAGGTATATGAGAGGGGACCTTCGGCTAGGTCTGGGAAGTGGAACAGAGTAATTCCGTCAACTACTTAGAGAGTTACTTGGCTTCAAAGACATGACACCTTTCGCATAGGCTATAAGTAACAGGACAATTTTGCACAAAGAAATGGTATCAAATGGTAAAGGATCTCTACTAGAGACCAATACATTTACATCCACCAGAAGAGTCTAGAACTCCAAAAGATACTACCAAAGAAGCCAACGAACTTCATGGAGTATTGCAACTGGGTTTCAGAACACGTCATAGCCATGGGGTGATTCCCAATACTATAGTAGCTACTGAAACCTACTACCCAGAGAGCAACCAAGGGTTGCCGACCGAGGGATTAATTACCAATCTGGTGGAATAGCTTCCTGTGAGTTAATAGGAAGTTGTCCAGAGAAAATCTATTGGTTGGGTATGGAGTTACAAAGGATCGAAGTCAGACGACCTATGATGGTTGTAATGACGACCACATTTGCAGATATAGCCATGGATAAACCTGATCATTTTATCAATGGCGAAGACAATTGGGGCCAACTCAGATTGACTTAAGAGCTAGGCCATAAGTCTAAAGACTCTACTAATCGGGATATTACTATTGGGGACAGCACATTTCCTAAGAAGAAATATCGTAATTACCAAAGAGGGTGTGATGGTTTTCAGGGTCCACAGGTGTTCGCACCTTGGAAGAAAACTCAACGTCGCGAATTACAATTGAAGAAGTACATAGTTGTATGAAAAATAGATGTAGTCCACGAACACTCAGATGTGGAATATAAATATCGAAGTGCCTCCCAAGCTTTAGACATTATCAAGCAACGGAGAAGAGACCTTAACAATATAATATTGTTTTTACGATTCTACCCTACTTTACCTATTTTACTTTACTCCTAGTAGTCATAAACAAATCAAGTAAAGTCCAAGCCTTTCTAGACAATCTCCGTCGACAGAAACGAATCTCGATTGGCCTAGACAACCTTGAAGTCTATCGAGTTGTCTCCACCTAACAGGTGCCGGTCACTTCCCCGTAAGGTGATACATTTTGTTGACAGCATGGTTTACCAAACTCAACCCACATTTCATCTGTAAATACTATCATATTCACTGCAATCTGAAGTGCCATATGCGCAAATGCTACCCATGCTTCAACATGGGTAGACGAGAGATTTGGCTTATGGGCTGGCTTTCTATGGAAAATATTGTACTGGTTATGAAACACTCCTTCTAATGTTGATTAGGCAGCTGTAATACCTAACTCGCTTGCGATTTCTGAAAATGTTTTTTTCCCAGTACAATTCATCCTTTTGGCTCAGGTCACGTAATCCAAGTGATTACTCACAGCCTTCTGGGAACCTCTTCAGGGTACCACCACCATGCTCACTATCTAAACACCATAGAACATCATCAAAATCATTGGAATTGGATGTGCGAGCCTAGATTATGATAATGTAAGTCCTATCTATCTCTCTTAACTTGTATTGGAATAAAACTGACCTACCTTTGCTCTTTTAATTATAGCCTCTGTGTTAGACTTTTGGATACCTAACTCATGTTCAATCCTCTAGTATGACATTTTGGCATGCCACTAAGGTGTTAAAACAGCCGCTCTCTTGAGCAGAGGGATATGAGATCCAGTTCGGGATCTATGAGTTGACATTGTGGAAGTTTCGGCGATTTCAGTCGTTTAGTGCTCGTATTCGTTATGAACAATTTGATGGTACACATGAGAATCCCAGTAGTAGGGTGTTGAGGGTAATAGCCCTGCTGTGTGGCAGTGGCAGAGGTCGGACAGTGCATGGATGAGCACAAGGGCAGAACCCAAAGTATTTCCTCTTTGGGAACCCACAGTAGTGGTAAGAAGAGTGTTCTCCTATATATAGAGGAAGTAGCTAGTTACCTTCTAGATAGAATAATACATATCTACATCCTCATCCAAAGATCACACCTCCACGGAACAAAGCAGTCGTGCTACCTCCATCACAATTGTTGGGTGGCGATGAGGTTTGTGCACACTTTACAGTACTTACGGTATACAGAATCACATCGCTCCACTAGGCATCTCCAGAATGCACATTTATTGGTCCGGCGATCACTAAGCTTTCTGGGTGTCCAACTTCGACTCGGCCGCGGGAGTATTATAAAAAGCAAAGTAAAATGTACGGTATATTATGATAATACGTATATTTGAATTCACTAATAACATATTTTCGTTATGATATTTCCCCCCTCGCCCTCCTATTTTTGTACACTGAGCGCTTGCTTTGGGGTCTCCATGATAACGGAGAAAATGCCAAATATGCATCATAGAGGCTTTGAATAGTAAACAAAGCCGGCCATAGCCAAATGAAAACCGAAAAAGTCCTCCACTGCTCCGTTGACCTAGCAGTACATGCACCAAACACCAAAAGCCAGACAAGGAACGCTATTTTCAAAGATGGAAGAATGAAAACGCAAGAGGACGGGGTATATAAAATGGAATGATCAAAACGCCAAACAAGATAAATAAAACAACGTGCAAAGCCATTCATCATCACTCGACGGATTTCCATCTCCTTTGCAAAGCTTCTAACTCCTTATACAATTCTGCAGATTCCGCATCCATAATGCTAGCCCCCGAGCCGTGCCGCCCATATCTGTAGCCTTCATCACCCCCGCTGCCTGCAGAATCGAGTGTCAGGCGGCCCGCACCCGCTTGCCTCGCCGCAATCTCCTCGTTGATTTCCTTTGAGCGTTCTAGAACTTCACAGTATATTTCTTCTCTCTGAATGGCTGCCCGAGCAAAGTATTTGATATCGCGTTTTGCACATGCTTCTTCCCATATATGTTTCATCCGAGGAGAATACAGGTCGCAAGCTTGGGGTTCGGGCGAGTAGCGAGCGTGTACCGTCAACTGACTGTTCAAGGGGCTATCTCGTACGTACTCGAAGTAACATTCCTCACAAGCAACGAACTCATCCGTGCCATACCACTTCATCCGTGCCAAGAAACTTTTTGGGCGACAAGGAGGGATATTGGCACGAGGGATAACGTAGGAAAGGAATATGTCGAATCTTCGGCGGTTCGAAGCCTCCCCGAGTTTCTTCATATAAGCACCATATCGTGGGCCATCCGGCGCTAAACTGCATGCACGAGTAGAAGTCGGGTTTTGAAGTGGGAAACGAATCGGGTCGAAATAACGCGCCAGGTCTAGTGGCCGGAGAATACTAACGTAACAAGACCGACAACATTTGAAATTTTCAAGATTCTCGTGTTGGTGACGCAAGCTATACCAATCCCGCGCGACCTGGTCCGTGAACCCTTTCTCAGAACACTGGGGAAGCGTCATCAGTGCGTACACGGCTTCCCACCAGACTTCGAATGAGCCTTTTTGAACTGCGCTATCCCATGGCATCTTGATAGCCAAGACAGCCATACCGCACGTTAAAGTCTGTTGGGGAGAAGCGACTGCCTCAGTGAACTTATCCTCGAAGTGCGGAATAACATTGTCACAATAACAGGCCTCGCAGACAGCCAAACCGGGTATAGGTCTCTTTGGAATGTACCACTTTCGTTCCCCACTCTTCACCATGGAGGGCCCCGGGCATGGCGGGACGTCGTGGCGGAACCTCACCACGCTAACAAAATCATCCCATTGATCCTTCCTGATATTATCCTGGTAATTCGACACCGAAAGCATACCTCCCGAGATGAATGGAAAAGAGAGATCGCAGACCCAAGCCTCCTCCTCTGGTTGAGGGTTTGCTGGAGCGAAGTAAGAAGAAAATCCTGTAGCCATTACCATATCTTGGTAACAAGCATCGCAGCACCGGAACCTTGGCATAGATCCGTCGATCACCCTCCACCACCTCGATGATAACCCGTTTACTGGGTCCCCAGAGACAGTCCTGCATTCAGGGATATTTGCCCTCATAAGAGCATAGTCCCGGAGGCCATTCAGAACTCCCCTCTCAAGGGCATTGGGCCATATCCTATGAAGTACACGCTCCGTACTGAAAGCGCAAGACGCCTCGACATTTGGGGCCTTTTCGATACGGTGGAAGTGTTCCGCAAAGAGCGTAGGATATATATGAGTGTAATAACAATTTGCACACACATCAAAATTTGGAACTGATAACATCTGAAACCATTGCCCCCAGGATACGGGGGTCCTCTTAGGACACATGGGGAGGGGTTCTCGCGGAGGTGGCGGTAGCAAATCACGCCGTACCTGCTGCGGGGGGAGTTGTCGGGGAGGTGTGGCATGTGTCGCAGCCGGGAAAGGCGGTGATGGTTGATATCGTAGCTGAGGGCTCTGCCGAGCTTGCAGTGGAGGTGGCGGCTGAATTGGCGGAGGTTGATAGCCAATCCGAGGGCCTGGAGAATGTCTGTATGGCTGTGATTCTCTCTGCCGAGGTAGTGAGTCAGTTGGCGCTCTCCAGGGATAGGACCTTCTTTCCCTCGGAGTTGCGACCGGCTCGGGATGACCAGAAGTCTGGGGGTACCGTCTAAAATCTTGGCCGCCCGAAGGTGGAGTCTTTGGGGAGGTCTGGGTATAAAGTCTTGAACCCCCTGGTGAGGAACACACAGACGACTCCGGCCCTGTGTCATGCTCCGACTCTAATAGGGAATCAGGGCCCGAACCCTCATCAGATCCTTCGCAAAAGGGCACGGGGTATTCTTTCCAGGACCTGGATTCCGCTGTGCTGGGTTCGTTTTCAAATCGCCCATCAAGGAATCCACCACGCAATCTGGTATGCGGGGGCAGAGACTCCTCCCGAGGTGGAGAGCCTGGTGGGACTGGCTGTTGCCGTAGTCTGGCCTGGACGGCGGGAGCTAGGGTTGGAAAATAGCTTTCATTTTCATCAAGCACATGCTTAGAATCTGGGGAGAGGGTATCAAGACTAAGCGGTGACTGCGGAGCGGATTCGACAGAGGGTGGCTTGTAACCGCGAGGCGGGAGCCTGAGGTTTAAACTCTGTGACCGATCCCCACAACGACCGGGGCAGCCATCGAGGTACGGCTGGGCAAGATTAGGAGAGCTCGATGACCCATAACGTCGCGAGGAACGTGATGAAGATGAAGAAATTGAAGACGAAGAGGATGAAACCGAGGATGGTGGCGCAGGGTATTGACGATACTGATAGGGGCTAGGGTTATTAGGGTCAAGAATTTTTGGTGGCACGGGAGGCGGGGATGTTGCACTTTGGCCTCGACGATGATTAAGACGTTCGAAAACTGAAGGGGCGCGCTTCTGCGTGTTGTGGGTGGCCCCTTGGGTTCCAGGCGGAGGAAACTGTGACTGGGGAAATTGTGATGGCGGTGTAGGCGGGGGTGGTGGAGGCGGGGGAACGTATGGCGGCGCACCGTATTGCGGTATGTGTGCGGGGTATTGCTGTTGTGGTGGGTAGGGAGGCTGCCGGGAGGAGGCCGGCGCGGGGTAGCGTTTATAACTAAAGTGGCTCATAGTTGCCGGTAGGCAAAGACAATAGTGGGAGATGGAAGCAGTCAAGCAAGAGCAAGAGACCGGAAGAGGAGTGGTAACAAGGGGCACAGGAGAGAAGAGGAAGTGAAATAGGAGGTGGTAGTGGTGGAGAGAAAGGATGGGGGTGGAGGTTGAAGTGAGGCGGGGGAGAAACTCGAAGAGTTGTTCGTCAAGTGAGTTCAATCGCGGGTGAGTTTTCCCGTTGCTGCTCGACCTCGTTGAGTGACGTCGAGTGGATTGTTTCTGGTGAGCGAGGTGACGTGCGTGACACAACGATCCTCCAGCGATCCTAGGGAGAACCGGTATTGAAGAAATTTTATTCGTCCAAGTTGACTCCACTGCCGTTTGGAATTGAGCTTCTCCCTTATTTTTTCGTTCCTTTTTTTTCCCGATTGTCTTGTTTTGAGTGACCGGATTGGACAGGTGGAGGGGCTGGTGGAAAAACACGCTGGCACCGTCCCAGTGTCACAACTTTACCCGCCTCCGTCCCTTCCTTCCCAGTCCAATCATCGCTCCCTTCCAGAATATTCCCGTCACTCTTCGCAGGAATGTAGTTTTTTTTAAAAAAAATGAAATGAAATGGAATGATATGCAGAAAGCGTGCGGTACGGTACTTATCCCTCCATTCCCACCTATAGCCTTCAAAGTATCACAACTCACTACTCAGTCAAGGGTGGTAAATATGCACCAGTTATAGAATCGACTGATACTTGGAAACAATTAACCCCAGTTCTTGGGCAACTTTCCTGGGCAATGGATACTCGAGTGTTCGAGTCCGGACATCTCTTCTGCCTGTCCTACTTTCTGGGGTGCTGGCCGGCTTCAGCCCCGAGAAAATCAATGCCAGCGTTAGCAACCCGTCTAGTACTACCGGTACCGTTAGACCATCGGCAACGAAGCCTCCAGTGATCGCTCCCACCTACCACCAGTACCGTACAAGTACAGTGCGGTACAGTTCTCGAGTACTGTACCTTCATCTCCTGTGCGGCCGAAACCAAAAAATAATTTCGCGCCACACGTTCAAGTTTTGAGACGAAAGTTAATAAGCAACTTTCTCCAGTTACCAAAACTTCGAAGATGTGTACAGTCTTCACCGTAGTCACGACGAAACCGGGCGGGCGCCAGTAATTTTGTAACCCTAACCTTTGCTCTTTCTTTTTCCTCCCCCAAAAATATCCCTGTTCGTCGCGACTACGGTGAAGACTGTATGTTCTAGACAGGAAGCAAGATTATACTGTATATGGCTGCCCCGTCATCTTCAGTGAGCAATACGGTACTTGCATTGTCCTTGAGTCGAGTCTCAAAAATCTTTTAGTTATCTCTGTCTCAGAAACTGACAGGGGCGGCTCAGGAACCCAATTCAAAGGGTCCACCCGGGGATGGACGTTAGTGATGGGACAGGCAGTGGTCCTTGTGTCCAGGGGCCCATACTGTTAGAGGGAAAATATTATTTAATTTAGTAGCTGTAACGCCAGGAGGGGTAAGAAGCTTTGACATTGTAAACCCTTGTCGGTCTCATCACTAATGTCCTACCCTAGTATAGGTATGATAGCGGCTCGGGGGTGCAGGGCAGGCGGCTCCGCCCTCAGTGCCCAAGCTTCGAAGTGCTCGGGATAACAGTTCTCCTTCATGCCTCCAGAACCAACAGAGCACTGATTTACCGGTACGGGGTACCGTACCCGTACGAGTAAAAACTCGTGAGCTTTGCTATCTCCGACAGCCCTGTAATCTCCATATTCTGAGTCAAAGGCTCCTGACAAGGATTAGCGCCCCCCCGACACGATAAGACTTGCCCGCCTGATGTGTTGTCCGAGTCCAGTATCTCTTTAACTGGTATTCGCAACTCTGTTAACCCGTCACACTTCTCGTAAGCGTGTCGTGGGCTGACGGGTTGATCCTCGCTGACAATCTTAGCGAATTTCAAGAGTTTTTAAGTCGCGGTGGGACACGTAAATGGCCCACTAGTATGTTACAGGTACCAATTGGGTGAACAACTTCAATCTTCCTATTCATCTGTACCATCACAATCAACCAGGAGGGACGCTCCCATACACACCTTTCCGGGGGGTCTCTCCTACAGCGCTACAGTGCTCGAGTGACCTGTTGTACCTATAGTCCCTCCTTTAATTCCGCCGTCCTGAGCTGCATACTAGAGTTGCGATTGGGAAGGATTGCCTCCGGGTTCTCCACCTCTCTGCTCAGATGTCAGAAAAATGTGAACTGCCTTCGCAGCTTTTGACTGGTGCTCCACTCCCCTTCTGCCAAAACCCCCGATTTGCGATTCTTCGTTGGCAACAGCCTGTACAGTATTCGTGACGCTATGAAACTCGCAGAACTCATTTGACTTTCATCTATGTTTTGATGATTTCAACCTCTCTTGTGAATAGCCTAGCTCTGTGAACGAGGCGTATCGTACTTGCACCACACCTTAGGAAGTCTGTTAATCACCAGGGCCTTCTGATTCAGGATGGATGGATATTTCATTCACATAATACAAGGATAGTAGTTGCCTCATCAAAGATAACAGGAGGTCGCCATCTACCATATCTTTGTCCATCTAAGCGTGCTACCAAAAACATTAGGGCATGATTGGCTAACACGATGATCTAATTGAATTCCCTGTGTTTACGCATCAGTGAAGAATCATCTGAAAACTCCTACTTCAACCATCACCAATGAACATGGCTCTAGTTTCGGAATATCACTTTTGAATAGAGTCTACTCGGGCGCTAGCATCTCTCCCCTTGTGCCATGTCGTGTTGATAAATGCGATTTCTTGTCCTCACGACGTGACTGCTGGGGTGCGGAACCGCCCGGGAATATCGATCCTCAAGGACGCTAACTGAACCAAGGGAAACCGCCCTTCCAGCGTTAGCCCACTCAAAGTTTAATTGATGGCGTACGATTGTATCCAAATTCCCCTCTATGAGTACGAGTACTCGGGTGACTCCTCCTGATTAGTCAGTACTATGCTCAATGCGGAGAATTGGTTCACCACCCATTTTGTGATGGTACGAGTACGGTAGCCTTGTCCTAGGACGATGCATATCAATTGATCAGGCGTTGGGTGGTTGTTCCATGAGTGGGTTCGGTCCTCGCTTTGAGGGACTAACTTAACTCACTCTGACGAGGCATAACTGACAGGTGTATGATACCTGTAGACTAATGTGGAACTCAGTCATCAGTCACCGGCCTCGCAGCTTCACCGTAGTCTAATATTGCTGTCTGCACTATCCTCTTGTCTAGCCAAGGTAACTCCGACCCTGAATTTACAAGTCCCAGATAAAAAACAAACACGGTGGGCTGATGGAATAACAAAAATGGGTAGGATACGGTTTTGGTGGAACTGCCACTTCCTACAGTGCCGTCACTGTCGGATGTCGTGACCAGAGTCCTGTCACTCGAATACTCTCCCTCGCGAGGGGCCAGGGCCAGGCGTACACGGATAAGAATCCCATCGTAATGGTGAGGTTCAGGCTGCGCACTAATACTACTGCGGTCTGGATTAGCCACAGTCCGTTTCCTGAACGGGATGAGAATCATCAATTCGCCCCAGCGTGTTCCCGGGGTTAATCCAACAGATGGAAAAGCTGCTTCTCATATCTATCTTCGATCCGATCGACAAGCATAGCTGTACTCGTATGTTCTTCTCGAGATTTGATTTCATGACAGCCCACCGTTGTTGGCTGACCAGAGAGCCCTGTCAATATTGTAGGGATGTGAACACATAGCTCACTAGGACTATCCGAGCAGACTTAAACCTCTCTTAGAATGTAGTAGCAAGTTTGAGTGTGCTGGGCCTCTCTGTAGGGCATACCTCACGCCCTAGGCTCCCACCCCTGGGATGATTTGGGTGGTCCTTAAGATCATGACTAATAGCGGAGATGCTCCCGTAGCCCGCTTCCGGATCAGCTTTGGTCCTCTATGCGATCTTTGCGGTTCTCGATATTGCTTCATTGGGGCTTGCGGTGCAATTCCCACTACCACTCACTGTCTGGTACCGGGGGTTGTGGGTAAGTCTGCCGAACTTTTTCTCATTGGTTGCAGGCCTTTCACCTAATAATGAATAACCTGCCGCCACCTGTAGCTATTAGTCAGTGATCCCAACAGTCAATCTAGAGTACTTGAGTACGAGTTTTTGTATCCATAGTTGATCAAGTATCACCACCCCCTGTTTCTCTACGAAATTACAATATTCACTGTTTTTTTGTTTTTTTTTGACTTCTTGATTTTATTTTCTATCAATTAATGAGACATGAGGGTAAAAGGCCATCAGAAGGATTATGTGCTGGCGGGGCAGAGTGTAAAGGGCCGGGAAATAACTAAGGATGAGCGCATGCAAATTATCACTTTGCATGATAAAGCATGTACAGTACAGCCACTCGGCAGAAGTGTTCGTGAAACGTGTCTCAGGTGACTAAGCTACCTCCGGCCTCGCCAAAATGCCAGCTTGCAATGAGCATGATCGTGATCTTGACCATTCAACCCATTGGTACTGACCATTCATACAATTTCCACCAATTGAAGTCTCACTTTCATGATTAATTCCCTTGATCTTTTTTACCAATGGTTAACCATTCTGGAAATTCCAATCATGTGGCAAAAAAAAGACTCCTACCCAAAACCTCCCAGAGTGAAATGATTCTTACAGAGAAGGACATGATAATCGCCTTTTTCTAGTACCTCTGGAATGTTGCTTTGGTGGTTCAAATCATTGGACAGCCTTGGACAACAGTTCAGAGCTTCCTTGTCCGAGCATGTAAGCATCAATCTTGAGAAAATCTTCCTCATCCTAGTTTCACACCCATTTTGAGTTGTCAACAGTGTCATACTGTCATTAAGGCTGCGAAATCCAACTGGAAAATGATGAGATCTGCATTCAGAAATAAATATGCACCTAGTGTTTCTCTTGAGACAGGTAAGTCCATGCTACTCTGAGTGATATGACATGATTCTATAATATATTTGTCTGCAGTGGACTGGGTACTCAGAGAGGCAAATATCAAAAAATGGCTAGCCAAGTCAAGATCCAGGCTGAAGCCAGACCATGTAGCTAAGAAATTGGAGTGGACTACAGTTTATAAGAACTAGACAGTTGAGGATTTTGAGAAAGCAACTTGGAGTAATGAGTGTAGTGTGGAGAAATCTAAGAATCCAATACAACAGTGGGTTTTTAGAGAACCTGCAGAGAAATGGTTGGCAGATTGTATATATCTAAAGGAGAAGGATGAGGAAATATCGCTCATGGTTTGGGGGTGCTTTTGGGGTAAGAGACAAGGTCCCTTAGTTTTAATTACTCAAACCATTAACAAGAACAGGTATATCCAACTCTTGAGAAGGTATCTTTTTCCTGTAATTCATCAAATGATTTCTTTAAGTATGCAAGATATCCTGTTTCAGCAAGACAATGCTCCTGTTCACAAGGCTCATAGTGTAATAGATTGGCTGGAGAGAAACTGTATTGAAGTTGTGAAACATCTTCCTTATTCCACAGCTTTGAATCCTATTGAGCATGTATGAGTTGAGCTTATAAAGTGATTGCACTAGCAGGATTCAAGGATTGGAGATACCCCAGTAGGAAAAGAGGCAGTCAGGGGAAGGTTTGTACAAGTATTACTTTTGGTTTGGTAGACAATCTCTGAGGAGTTCTTCGAGAAGTTGTAGAAATAAATGCGTGATAGGGTAGCTGCAGTATTGGAAGCAAGGAGAGGTTACACAAGGTATTAGCTATTTTATTATTAATTTATACTACTAGTACTTTAATATTCTCAAGAGTTAATTGTCCACTACCAGTGTGGATCATTGATACTGAACATTGATCATGTGCCTATTGACAACTCCAAGGATGTCCAATCATGTGGCCCGGGATCTACTATGGCACAACGGTAATTTTACTTTATCTCAGACTACAAAGACCTCTGCCAAGTGGCTGTATGACCTGGAAGATAGGTGTTGTAATAACTAAATAAATTAAAGATTATCCACTCACCAAAGACAGGATATTGCAATTCAGATGAATTTAGACTTCTGAATTTGCCAATAAATATATCAGAGAGTCGTGCAATGCAGCTCACCATTGAGTTGGTTACTATCGGACAGCGACATAATTTTTACAATGGCTGAGGAAACCCGACTGTGTGTCTTTATCACACGAGATAAATGTACTCGGTGTCTGCAATTGGAGGAGGTTATTGTCAAGCTGGAATATAATTGCTCAGTATGAATACTGAAAGATATTATGGCATCCATAGGATACCACAAGTGTCTTCTACCTAAAAAGTAAGCTTTATTTTAATTCTTTCACTGAAATAGTTGGACCTCACACTAAGACATTAGACCTGCTCCCCAGATGATTATCCTGTATTTTTTCTCTTTCTTTTATCTTGACAGTGCTGAAAAGCAGTTGTTTACTCTGATTTTTCACTGTTCTTTTTTCTTCTTCCATAATTCAAAGGAGGGAATTCTAGACATCTTAGTATAAGATTCAATTATTCTAGCTATTACAGTACTCTTACCAGTGCTATTATTCTTCTAACTAATTTTTTTAAAAATAGGATTTACAGAGCCAAAACAAACCAACGTATGTGGAGTAGTGCTAGATACACTTAAAGTAGACCAAAGAGAAATGGATATGAGTTGTTTGGATGGACAAGTCTGCCTTCAGCATAGTAGGATTCACACATTGGCCTTGTGTTAATTGCCTTCCAAAGTAGGAATTCCATAAAGAAAGTATTGATAAGGTTTAGCATTCTGGTAGGAAAAGAATCATACTCTAAAGTGCGCTTTGTGAAGTGATTAGGTGTAATCTCACTATTATGCCTACTGGCAGTACTATGAACTCTATAAAATAGAGAGACGATGTCATAATGCCATACTTAATACTCTTTTGACATCAGTCATAGGAGCAATATGGCTGGACTAGTGTGGTGGAGCATAATACTTGGAGCCATCGTGGTTATGGAAAAGCCTATAAGATGCAAAATGGCATTGACTACATTCCTTGACCTCCAAAATCGTCTGATTTAAACCTGATCATGGCATGGTGGCAGTTACAGCTTATTAGAAGTATAAAAAGGCAACTAGAGGCTGTAATTGAGGTTGGCAGTAATGCTACTCCATATTAAATTTGTAGAATAAAGGCGGTTCTTATTACTACAATGTTGTGTTAGTAGAACAGAAGTCGCTCTTCTCACAATGGAAGAGTGCTAAGAGTTCAACTGAGTTTTTCCCATCACCAAATTATGAAGCAATCAACTAATAGTACATATAGGTAACTTGCATTCCTATAGTAAACTCAGCCTATGAGCACCAAGTTTGACAGACTTTTTTCTTCTTCTTTTACTTCTATTTACACTTCTTAAGTCTATTACTATATACTACTGTGGGCATTCTATAGCTATACAACTTTCTGTCCAATATCTAAAACAAACAAAAACTCCATAAAAACTCCATTTCATGCAAACCTATCTCTTTTTTTCTCATTCTCAATTTCCCACAAACCTTTTCTCATACTCTCCAATTCAGTCCCTAAGGTTAGACCACTTACAATAGATCGCCCCACCTTACCCTGAACACTCTCACTAGAAGCCATACTCATCTTCCCCATCTTTATCTTATTACAATTATTCCCTCTCAACCTTCTCTCTTCCTTCTTGCTCAAGCCCAAACCCTCCTTGACTATATTCTTTAGTCTCTTACTTTTCTTCTCCTTCTGCCTTTTCCATAATACCTTCTCCTTTCATTTCAATGTCATCCACCCCATACTACTCCTAAACTTCTTGACTAAGTCTATCCTCTCCTCATTAAGTAGCAAACTTTCCATCTCTACTCAATCCTCCATCCATCCCACTCTCTCCAACCACCTCTCTAACTTTACTTTTCTTTTCTTTTTCCACTGTACACAGTATATTAACATATGATTCCTATTTTTCCACTCCCAAACTCACACCTCACATCTTTCTTTTCATATCGATTCCTCTCACTCTCCCATAACCCAACCTTATTCGAAATAAAAACAAACTCTCCCACCTGCCTCGCCATGCCCTAACTCTCCATTACCTCCACCTTCGTAATAGTCTGCTCCATTTCTCCTAAAACTCCACTACTTCTGCCAACTCCTTCTTTCCTTATCCTTTCTCTGTTCCCATTTCCTCCATGTCACCACATCACCTATATTGCTTTCTACCTTCTCAAATCAACCTTACCTTACTACCTTATGCACCTCCTTATTCTCCAAAATATCTACAAGCTCAGACACTCAAACCTATCTTATACCATCCGTACTGTGTATGATAGGCGAGGAGTGTGACAA
>NW_003298908.1:2500-21012 GCF_000151645.1 Tuber melanosporum
GCAATTAAGCAGACAAATCACTCCACCAACTAAGAACGGCCATGCACCACCACCCACATGATCAAGAAAGAGCTCTCAATCTGTCAATCCTTAATGTGTCTGGACCTGGTGAGTTTCCCCGTGTTGAGTCAAATTAAGCCGCAGGCTCCACTCCTGGTGGTGCCCTTCCGTCAATTCCTTTAAGTTTCAGCCTTGCGACCATACTCCCCCCAGAACCCAAAGACTTTGATTTCTCGTAAGGTGCCGAGCGAGTCAGAAAAAGAACATCGCCCGATCCCTAGTCGGCATAGTTTATGGTTAAGACTACGACGGTATCTGATCGTCTTCGATCCCCTAACTTTCGTTCACTGATTAATGAAAACATCCTTGGCAAATGCTTTCGCAGTAGTTAGTCTTCAATAAATCCAAGAATTTCACCTCTGACAATTGAATACTGATGCCCCCGACTATCCCTATTAATCATTACGGCGGTCCTAGAAACCAACAAAATAGAACCGCACGTCCTATTCTATTATTCCATGCTAATGTATTCGAGCATATGCCTGCTTTGAACACTCTAATTTTTTCAAAGTAAAAGTCCTGGTTCCCCGACACACCCAGTGAAGGGCATGCGGCTAGCCAGAAGGAAAGATCCGGCCGGACCAGTGCACGCGGTGAGGCGGACCGGCCAGCCAGACCCAAGTTCAACTACGAGCTTTTTACCTCTACTGACTTTAATAATATACACTATTGGATATCTGGATTGTCCCTATGTTTTTACCATAATTCGTTGTGCCATTTTCTCCTACTCCTAACCTTTGAATTGGTTTAGCAAAGGCCCGTACTAGTTATTGCGAGTGGGCGGGAAAACTGAACTATAAAAGCTGTTCATTATGGACTCTTGGGTCCCTTTTGACCCTTGGAGCCCCCTGGTTCATGGAACTTTGGCTGCTCTTACCACTTACACCGCAGTGTCCTTGACTGACGCCCTTTACTCTTGAGTTCCCTTATCAATTCATTTTCGTCCCTCAATCCACTTTGGGCGGACCTTTTTCTTATAGTATATTTAGATTTCGCGGAGTTATTTTGGGGTCCCCCCGACTATACATTCTGCTTTCGCCAGAACCCCGGTTGCCAACAATCGGCCTCCAGTTTCTTCCTTCTGCCATGTTGCTGCATTGAATTACACTCAACCAGGTCTACCTGGATTTGATCTAGTTTGTCCCTTCTATATTGTGAAACCATACTTGCCATACTGCACCTTATGCCGTTATACGATTGCTTTGTACTCGCCTTTCACAGGACCCATACCACCACTGAAGTCAGGATGCAGTGTCTGCGGCGATCGCATGTATTTTTCTGTCCCGTCCTCCATATCATGAGTTTCAGTTCCTTTACCGTCTTGGGTACAGCACGATAGGTTCCCCACCCCTTCGCCATCTTGCCCCATAATAATCGTCTCAAGTCCCACAACTTTGTAGCTATTGAGCAGTTTATAAGCCGGTGCTCTTCTGTCACCACTACCCCGCATTCTGTGCACTACTTCCTTTCTTCCAGCAACCCACCCAGGTCGTTGCCGACTTTGTTCCTGCCATGGAACATTCTCCATATGAAGTCTAATGCCTTTGCGAGGAATGTTTTTGACCTGGAGCTCCTCCATATAGCCTCCAGAGCCTTCGCTTCATCCCCCACTAGATAGTCAAGGAGGTCTAAGAGGGGAGCAACCCTCCGTCGAATCTCTTCTACTTCGTCACGGTTTGCCGCATGGACAAGTGATTTATAAAGAATCTTATGCTTTACACAACTGAAGGGGATCCCGTCCCTCCCGTGTATCAGCTTTGTGAGACAGAATTCACCCCTCTGCTCCCTGAAGAGCGGTAGGTCCTCACCATACACTTTAGCCAGCTGCTCTATTACCTCAGGAGCCAGCCCCCCGGATCAGACTATGCACTACCGCAACGCGTAGCTTCCACTGGGAGTTACTACCAAACCCATTCCTCTCAATAAGAGGTTGCTGCCTACCTGGGTCCCATATATCCCCAATCAGGTCAGCTCTCCCATGGACTCCGGAACTTATTTGTCTCCATGACTCACACCAAAAGTTCTTCGCGGTAGCACCTTCCCTGTTTTGGTACCAGTAATTCAGTCTGAGAGCATCACAGGGGGAACTATGAGTGTCTTCTTTAAACACATAACTGCATTCATCCCAAGCGTCAAGTATGTGTTTTACAGCTGGCGGTGGGGACACCTTTGCAGCACACACACGTTGCCTCCATGGTTTCGTGATACGTTCCCTAATGGGATGTAGCATCTTGTACTTGCAGTTAGCTATCATGTTGACAGCTATCTTGGTCCATACAAGGTCCGGATGAGCTTCCATCCTAACGACAAGGCTCACCTTAGAGGCCAGGATCTGGAGGTTCAGCGCCATAGCGTTAATACAGTGTTCCCAACGGGCCAGGTAGGCCAGGCCGAAGGAAAGCCGGGCCTGGCCTACGAGAATTTCTGAGGATCTAGCCTGCCCGGAGCCTATAGGCCCCGAAGTAATTGAGCCGGGCCCGGCCTGGCCTGCCTATAGGTTGTATAGGCTTTGTACTACCTGCCTTTTGGAGCTCGCTTAGCCAGATGGTTTCTTCCATTTTGTTTTTAACTTCTGTTCAACGTGACTTGAGTTCTCCCAAGCTTTCACCTGCCTAGCGAATTCTCTCTATGCATTAATACGCGGTCCGGTAGTAGCACCTGTTCTAAATGATTTATTTCTAGTGGAAAGGACAAGTTAAAAACCCTGGAAAATTATAGGTAGTCATACACATTCTCGTGAGTGAATCAAATCCAAACCTCTTGCGGGCTCTCCGGGGGGGGAGGGGGGGGGGAACAGTGGGGGGATAGGGCTAAAAGCGAAGCGTTTGGAAACTTTCTCTAAATTTGATCCCATGGTTTCCATGACAACAGTTTGTCGATGCCAAGGGTCCGGCCTGGCCCGTTGGGAACACTGCGTTAACACCCCCTTCAGTAACATCAAGAGTAGCTGCAGTTCTATTTATTGAGCCATGCTTCTTACCCCACATAAAGGCGTTGACAGCGGTTTCTATGCTTTTACGGATATGTACCGGAACAGTTGTGAATCGAGCCAGATACAGATCCTTCGAATAGAGAAGTGACTTGGAGAGGGTGACCCGAGTCCGGATATCGTGTCTACATCTCTTCAGGGACGAAATTCTATCCACAATTGAGCGTTCTATAGCGAGCCTGGTTGGTATGCAGTCAACCTCTTGCCAGATTGGGACCCCCAAGTATCTTTCCTGCGAAAATACAATTACTTGCCCCGGTGGAACGATGAGCTCTGCATCCCCAGGGTCACAACTGGCCCATCGCCTATCTTAAGAATCTTTGTTTTGCTGTAATTCACCTTACCATTACTAGCGGCGCAGTGATCCTGAAGTGCACGAGCCAAGGTATCAGCACACCCCTGCCCCTTTGCCACCACCAGAATGTCATCTGCGTATACAGATATATTTACCTTGAGTCCATCTATTGCCAACCCAGGAATCTCTTGGCATTTCCTAATTGCTATCAGCAGCGGTTCTAGCATTACCCGCGGTATTCACACACTTCTGTCGCATATCCAAGGATACTGATATTGGTTTGCGGCTAGGCAAAATAGAATCGATTTATGAATGAGTAGAGACTTGTTCTATAAACATGACACGACTGGTTCGATGTCCCACTTACGAGCCAGGATGGAAGCTATATATAAGAAAATACATCACTGCCAAGCCAGGATAGGTGGCTATTAACTTAATCAACCTTACGACATCTCTTACGACATCCCTAACAGCTGTGAGGACACATCACCCGTACGGTGAGGACAGGGTTGCATCTGCTGGTTTCAACAACTGATCGGTCCCAAGGCACTCTGGAGCTTCTCCTCGGTGGCAAAGTACGCGATCACTACCGCTGGACTCTTCTTTCCTTTACCCTTTGCAGTCTGGACTGCATCAGACAGAGGAGAGACAGAGAGGGCCGTTTTCCCAGCGTTGCGAAGAGCGATAGCAGTGGCTTCAACCCATTCATCAATGGCCCCCTTGGCGGGGTAGTTTGGGCCAATTGTAATATACGCCTCGCTTCCAGTAGCTGTCACTTGGATATTATAATCGGTGATCAACCCCGCCTTAACCTTAGGGGCTTTGTGGACATTGACTTCTGGTTTAGCAGGCTTTTGCTTCTTGGTTTTGGTCCACGAGCCCTCTTTTTCTTCCCACCTAAACACACAATTAGTAAGCCAACAAATTAACCATGGAAAAGCCACACCTTGTTTAGCCTCATGCTCGGCAGCTTCAACCAAATTGTCAATTATAATACGATCGTTCTTCAGAGCCGCACGGGTTGCCCGAATTTTCTTATGTTTCTCAAGCCTTCTCGCCTTGCGCTCCGCCTTCCTGGCTTCATCTTCCGATACACCATCAACCTCTGATCCCGAGGACTTGTCAGCGGGCTTATTTACGGCCTTCTGCAAGTTTGACTCACGCTTGCGGGATCTCTTGGTCTTACTAGACATATCGAACGAACTTTCGGGCTTAGGAAGAGTAAAGATTTGGACCTTTGAGGCTTCGCTGGTGGAGACTTCACCAGTTGAGTCCACATCCATGGAGGTGTCCATGGAATTAACAGTCACTGCCGGGGCAGTTTCGTTGGGCGATTTGGTAACTTCGGATTTTTTCGTCATACTGGAGAAGTACGGATGATGGTTTGCGGTTGGTTTGAGGGAATATATACTAAACTGTCAGTTCTAGTGGGGCCCACGTGGAGGGTGAAAACCTAACTAGCGGAGAGTAGGTGACTGTCATTCATCATATTCATATATGTACTGAGCAGTTGCGCCAAGGAGTGATATCTGATCTCATCAAAGGCCGCGATCTGATCATCTGATAAACAGTGATCTTATCCGCCTCCGCTGTGTTTAACATCACAACCACATGCTACACCTAAAATACCTAGATCCAATGATAATAATACACTCTACCGTGTGGTAGAGGGGTGGCTAGTTTAAAAGAATGGCACAGCACACTTAAGGGTAAGGAGACACATTAGTCAGGCCTACAAGAGACAGGACGGGGTGTTACCATTACTTGAAGTTGGGACACAAACTATAAGGGTTAATCTTAATCAGCCCAAAAGGTTTTACCCCGCTCAGTCAGCTACATTTATCATCTACGCCTCTGAGTTTAATATACGATATTGGATAGGTGGATTGTCCCAACATTTAATTTAATATACGATATTGGAGCTGGAATTAACATCGCTACTGGCACGAGACTTGCCCTCCAATTGTTCCTCATTAAGGGATTTAAATTGAACTTATTCCAATTACAAGACCCAAAGGAACCCTGTATTAGTATATACTGTGACTACCTCTGTGGGTCGGGATTGGGTAATGTGCACGCCTGCTTACTTCCTTGGATCTGGTAGCTGTTTCTTAGACTTCCTCTTTGGAATAAAACCGTAATTTCCCATCACCAGTTGAAACCATGGTAGGCCACTATCCTACCCTCGAAGGTTGATAGGGCAGAAATTGGAATGAACCATCACCAGCACAAGGCCATGCAATTTGTTGAGTTATCATGAATCACCATGGAGACAGAAGCTGTGGGCTTTTTATCTAATAATTACATCATTTCCAGGGGTCAGGATTTTTAGCATGTATTAGCTTAACAATTACCACAGTTATCCAAGTAGCAAAGGTAGTATCAAATAAACGATAATTGATTAAATGAGTCATTCATAGTTTCACTGTATAGTTTGCTAATACTTAGACCTGCATGGCTTAATCTTTGAAAAAAGCATATGACTACTAGCAGGCTCAACCAGGTAACTATCTTAGCCAGGCATCATTTTATTATCAGGAGCTTAGAATATTGGCAGTGAGAACAAGTCATCATAGAGTTGAATAGAATTGTCTAAAGCGATAGCACCTGAATGGTCAAGCATTTGGCTATAAACCATGGTGCTGTACAATGACTACTATATTTCTATACTTGGAAACTCAGAGAGAATCCGACATTAATTTGTAACCGATTTCATGTTATATTTGAAGAACATTTATTTATCTGCTCACGATTACTTCGCTTATATAATATATTCACTAGGTGCTAATCACATTTTAGAGGCAGGTATGATATTTGACAAGTGGCCTGCACTTCTAGAGAGGTGGTTAGAGCTGCGAACTAAAGCAGGCTTTAAAAGATCTACCAAGAAAAATTAAAGAGTTAACCATTCAACCACTTATATTGAAATATTATCTGTTGAAGTCTACCTTTCTATTGTGAAATAAGGTAGTCTTAAATACACAAATCAGTGTATGTCTACTATGAATGAGACTAAACAAAGGTATTAAGTGACACACTTTGGTAAAACAACTTAAGTATGAAAACAATACTTGAAACAAAATATAAAACAAAACCAAGTATCAGAACAATACATAAAACAAAACATAAAATAAAACCAAGTATCAAACAATATTTATTGCAAAACATAAAACAAAACCCTTAACTGAGTACCTGTACTGGTTACAACTTAGTCTTCTAGGCCCGTATTAGGCTGGCCAGCAATATTCTGATGGCCAAGTTTAGGGTCCCCCTTATTACAATGCAAAGAAGATACCTGCAGAAGAGGTATTATAGCTAGTTTATTAATTATCAGTACTATGACCAACACTTTTGGTTTGGTAGTATATGGCTTGACTGAAAGTAGAAAGGAATAGTCACACATCTGCATACTTCAGATCAGAACGGCTTGCACCATCAGGAAAGGTTTATCCTCCCACTCTGGCTCTATCTAGTGGTTTGTGCTAGTACTCTCACTTTATCATATCTTTTGTAGTTGCCTCTGTATGATCTGCGAATACTGTTTTCTATTTTGCTTGATATTTGAGGCAGTCACTTTCTTTCCTGATATCGAATCTGCACACTTGATATCCAAAATGCATTATCCTTCACACTTTCTGGTTTGATGAGCTCTTTTCTGCCCGCTATGCCCAATTATTTTCTTTCTCATATATCGCTCTTCCTATCTTTTAACTCTATTCATAATACTTCCTAATAGTATCTGAATGTTCTTGTTTTTCTCTTAATGCTACTATGTAAGATTATAACAGTCTTGTTATTATTTGACTCCCATCAACTATTTTTGATGTTGTTCCCATATTGCTCCCAGCATTGTCTATTCTTCCAAACTTTCTTCTAATCAGATTTAATACATTCCAATTACCAAGTCACGCTTATATTTCTTACTAACTTTCTCTTGCACTATCACAAATGTGGCTTATTGAAAAAAAGGTTTTCACGTAACTTACAATTTGAGTCATAAGTATGTTATTTGATTTGTGTATATGACTTATTTGGGTCATATGACTTGTTATATTATGATTTGTTATGCTTTGCACATGATCTCGTTATGAGGTCATGGGTTTCACGCATATAACCACTTCTGGTCAAATGACTTTTTATTGTATTATGATTGATGTAATGATGCCTCGTTGGATAGTTAGCTCTTAGCGACGGGGAACGATACTTCTCTTCTTCTTCTGTTTCTTTTCTTAGTCTTACGATAGTACTAGATCTCTGCCTACGTTACTGATAGTACAAGACCTTTGTCTACTATAGGGAACGCCTATCATAAGCTTTCTCTAACTCTTCTTCACGAAGAACCTTCCTTGGTGTAATGATAAAGTTGCAATAAAGATAAAGATCATAAAGGTGTTTTATATTCGTTAAAGTAATAAGTAGGAAAAGTACTGAGAACAAAGTGTGAAGAACCTATTCTTCTTGGCCGCATCGACCTGGTTATATAGTGTTCTTCCAGCCCATAGTAATGTGACCAAAAGTGGTCACATGTGCAAAACCAAATTATAACAAACTAATCATGTGACCAAAGTGGTCACATGCTCAAAACCCATGACCTCATAGCAAGGTCATGTGCAAAAACTCATAAACTAATCATAACACAATAAACAAATCATATGACTCGATTGAGTCATATGCGTGAGACTCATGACATCATAACGAGGTCATGTGCACAACATAAATCATATGTGCAAGGCATACCTGCAAGGCATACTCGTAAGGCATACTCGCCAGGCATACATCTCATGACTCATATTCGAGTCATGTGGGAAATATAACAAATTATAACATACTAAATCATATAACCCACATTAGTCATATGCGCGAAACAATAACATACCTATGACTCATAATCATGAGTCATGTGAAAACCCTTTCCTCACTAAGCCACGTTCATGACAATTGATTTATGAGTTTTCTCACTTGACCCTGCTAGGAGGTCATGGGATTTGAGTATGTGACCACTTTGGCCATATGACTAGTTTGTCATGATTTAGTTTCGCCCCTGTGACCACTTTAGGTCACATGATTTGGGGAGGCAAGAGCAGTCTATAAGGAGGCTGGTATGGCAGAGGAGGATAGGCTCTTCTTGTATTGTTCTAAGGACTTTGCTCATCCTTGCAATCGCTCTGCTTTGGTAGTGTTCCTTTCATTCCCATGATGGTTTTCTTCATCCAAGATTCTGGGGGAGATATGTAAGTTTTCTCAGCAGTTCCTGGGGTTCTTAGTGTTGAGTTCCGTCTGTGTTGCTAGTTGCATGGTGGCTTGCTTGCATGAATTGCTTTGTCACCAGCTGGTTATCTCACTATTCTAGTACTTCGAGCACTTCATTGTTGTCACTTACCAGTTTCTTTTAGTAAATATTCTACAACTTCCAGTCGATAGTCTACTCACAGGTTTCGCGTTTGATTTGAGGGATTGAATGTTGTATTTGTTGGGATCACCAGTGTCGTTCTTTGGGCCAGCTAATATTTGTTGGATTTTAACAGTGTCCTTAGTTCTGATGATACAAAACACCCGTGGGCTCGCTTGATGACCGTCCTGTGTCTGAACTCATCAAACTGGCAACCTCATTTCTAAAAGGAGTAGGCCACGGCAGCCCCCCCCTTTGTCTATGTCTCTACAGTCGGAAGCCTACGCTATTGTTTATCATCATTCCCTTAGAATCTTTGTTGTTGCAGTTTTGTCATAATTCATTCAGGTATCTCCTTCTCAATTTGATAGGATTGGCTTTGATCCTGAAAGATCTTACTCCCTCGTGTGGCTTCTATGGTTATCTGGGGTCGTGTGGGAGGATTGGCTGCGAGACACTCATGTTATCTGTATATTAGGATGGCTCTGGTATTGATGGTAGTTGGTGGCTTCAACCAATGTAAGTGGGGCCTACCTTCCATTTGTCTGCTTCTGTTTATTCGTCCTCTCCTGTCCAGTCATGTAGTTTGGGGCTGCCTCTTACTTGTAGTTTGGTCGGTTCCCTCACTGGACCTGTAGAGCTGTCGTCGGACAGCTCTGCCCAACTCGTCCTAGCCTAGATAGACTTTAGTTTGTCTGGGTTGGATGATGTAGCTGGTGCTAGTACCTTCGAGTATTGGTGCTACCTTCTTTGTAACTCTCAGCTGAGGCTGGTGGGTTTCCCTCGGCTATCTGTGGCCACAGGATAGGGCTCTATTAGTATAGCCAAGATAAGTGGCTGCTTAATGGGGCCCAGTTTATCCCGTCCTGTGGCTGTTAAATGGTTAATCTGTCTAAGGGTCTGAGTGGACTGTATGGGTCCTACCGTGTCTAGTGTATAGGACTTAGGGGTGGCTGACTGTAGGGGGAGAGTACTTGTAAGCACAAGTCGAGTCTGCATCAGATTGGGCGAGGTCTAGTGAAGTGTTTCTGGATGGCCCTGGCTATTAAGGTAAATCTGCTCAGTGCTGCAAGGCTCCCCACTGGCCTGGTTGGCTGGTGGTTACCAGCGTGAATAGTAGGTTGTGCCCACTTGGTTGTACTTATTTGTGCCTTGGATGCTGCATTTTATGGAGTTTGTTTGGTTTTTTTGGTTTGGCTACAGCTATAGTAGAAGGAGGCATAGTACCACAGGTTAAAGATAGGCCCCACTGGCCATTTGGGTTTGTTACTACCTCTATATTCATTGTTTTGTTTGTGATGTTTGTTTGGGGAACCGGTAGTGGGTACAGGTTCTTCTCACCTGTAGGCTCTTCAGAAGCAACTGGCAAAGTAGGTTCAAATGATTGATGACCTGGCATACGAGCCTGAGAGGTTGACATGTTTGTTACCTCCTCCCTGATATTGTATTCTCTGTAGGTTTAGTTTGTTTATTGGTTTTCTTATATGGAGGTGATGGGTGGCAGGACGGTATTTAGGCCGAGTGGTAGTGTTTTTATGTTTTTTGGACAAAGAACCTGGTTGGATTGCTTTTTTGTTCAGCTTAGGCTATACTTGTTAAAATTCACGAAGCCTTTTCTGGTCAGGGTTACCTGGTCTGTAACCTAGTGTGAAATGGTAATGCATTAGTTTGGTTGGAAAAATGTTTCAACCAGGGTTAGTGTGCTTTAGAAAGCTAGGTGAAGGAATGCTAGATGTTTAAGGTAGGAGTTAGTTGTTGCAGGATTATCAGAGTGATGCTGGATGAGCAAGGAGCTGGAGAGCACTAGGGCATTAGTATTCAGTCTACTTGAATGGTGCTACAGCTTGTGTAGCACTAGGTTACTACGAAACTTTTGGAAGTAACAAGAGTGTTTTGAAATTGTCTGATGGTACAAGGAGAAGGTTTCTGAAGAACTTTGAGGTAGCGGTCAGAAACACTGTGGATTCATGATAACAGAGACAGATGGTATGAGCTTGCAAACACAAGAATAGTTCGCTGTATGAGAAGATATTTGTATATATAGGACACCTTCGACAACATAGAAAATACAAGGAAAAACATTGACTCTCCCTCAAACATAGCCTATTTTATTAATACTAAGTACTGGTTGGCTTCATACTAGAGAGGCTACGTACTTGGATCATGGAGGACGCTAGGTTGTTTGATGATCTTGTAATTAGTTTCCATGTAGACATGATCTGAGGATGGTAGGTGCAGGGCTTTAGACTTAGTTAGCTTGGGGTTAGTGGTATACCAGTTAGTGGTATTCCTGTGCCGGCGAGTGCTGGTAGCATACCAGTGTTGGCTGTACGAGTTTAAATAAAATTTGATTGACTGCTAAGTACTTTCCTCATCTGTGCCTTTGCTCGACCTCTGTAGCATTTTTTTCGCTCCCGCCATGGTTTTCTTCTTCCTAGATTCTGGCGGAAATATTTGAGTTTGCTTACTAGTTCTTGAGGTTCTTAGTATTGAGTCTGACTGTGTTGCTGTTTATGTTGTGGATTACTTGTTTGTGCCATTGTGTCACCTGCTAGTTATCTCATGATACTAGCAATTTAAGCTTTTCATCATGGTCCCTTACCAGCTCTTTTTAGGAAAATGTCTTTAGCTTCCTATCTATTGTCTACTCATAGCTTTTATGTTCAATTAGTGGAATTGAACATCGTGTTTGAGGGGATCACTGGTGTTGTTCTTTCGACCAGCCCATGTTTCTGGTTGGCTTTTAATGGTGTCCTTAGTTTTAACAATACAAAATGTGTGTGGGTTTGGCTGATGACCATCCCGTATATCATCTCATTATATTAGCCTCATCATTTCTCAGGTGGTAGGGTGGCGCCTTCCTACCCCCTCCTCATTATAATTTACTCCTACAGTCAGAGTCATACAATGTTGTTTATCACTGTTCCCACAGATCTTTGTCCTTACATATTAGGTGAAGACAAACTGGTAGACCTCTGAGAAGTCTAGGCCAACCAAGATTTGTTTGAGTAGAGAGAGCTAGTCTAGGAAGGCTTAAACTATACCCTTTTTGTTTATGACTATGAAGAGCAAAGTAAAGCAGGTAAAGTAGGATAGAATCATAAAGACATTATTATATTGTTAATGGCTGTCCTCCATTACATGATAATGCCTAAAAGCTTGAGAGACACTTCTATATTTATATTTTAGATCTGTATATTCACAGACTATATCTATTTATTATAGAACTATGTACTACTCTGATTATAACTTGTAAAGTGGGCTATTCTTAAAAGGTGCGAACACCGGGAGACCCTGAAAATTACCATACTCTCTTTGACAATTACAATATAACTAACTCAGAACCATATTATTTCTAATAGTGGTTATTTGATCATTAGAGTCTGTAAACTTATAGTCTAATTCTCAAGTTGAACTGAGATGGTCCCGTTTGTCTCTGTCATTGATGAAATGATCAGTTTCATTTGTGAGTTTTATCTGCAGAGGTAGTCATGATTGTAACCTTCTTACATCTTCTGATCTTAAATCTCTATAACTTCATATCCAACTGACAGATTTCTCCTAGATGGCTTTCTACTAATTGGTAAGAAGCTATTCAACCGGATTGACCAAGAGCCCCTCAGTTGGCAATCTTTGATTGCTCTGGATGACTCTGCAATGGTGTATAGATAACCTTCTTAAATTGCCAACTGTGAAGCTCAATAACTCCTGCTCCAAGCAATAAATTGTTATCAAGTAACTTTCCTTGTGTAGAGGAGAAGTAGTTCTATAAGTTAGAGTCATAAACTTGGGTGAGAGACTTTTGGTTATTGTGCAGGAAGCCTTGCAGTTGCCAGTAGTATTTGTAGAAAATAACTCAATACTAGAAATAACTTTGACGATAATAGGAGTTGAACATGTGACCTTTGATGAAGAGTCACATGATATTCCAATTGAGCTATGTGACTCAGATTTATATGTATGATAATATGTGGATCCCGTTAGGAAGCTGAAGGGGGTATTGGAGACCAGAAATTCAATTCTGAATGTTATCCTCTTTGGGGTAGTTGCTAGGTATCAGATTCCACTATGTCTAACATTGTGGCTTTACCATATTTCAGTCAAGTGTCTTCTCTCCACTGTGGTGGAGATAGTTTTAACCCTGAAAACCTTTACTCCCTGCTGTGGTAGTTTTTATGACTGCCTAAGGTGTTGTGGGATGATTGGGTGCTAGATACTCGTGTTGTCTGTATGTTAAGGTGGTTCAGTCTTGGATTGTAGTTGGCAGATGACCAATTGCAAATAGGGCCGACCTTCTGTTTATCTGCTGCTGTGTATTTTCCCTCCCGCTTCCAGTCATATTGGTTGGGAGTGCCTTTTGCCTGTTGATTAGTGTGTATGCTTACCGGACCTGTGGGGCTGTCCTCAGACAGTCTTGCCAGACCTTTTCCCTGCTTGGTTGGGCTTTGGCTTTGCTGGGTCTAATGGTGTGCTGAGTACTGGTACCTTTGGGTATTAATGCTGCCTCCTTTGTGACTCCAGGCTGGGGCTGGTAGGTCCTCCTCTGTTAGGCAGAGAAAATCTGATACATTTCAGAATTGTCTAGGCCTATCAAGATTTGTTTCTGTAGACAGAGATTTTCTAGGAAGGCACAAGTTCACTCATTTCATTTATGACTACTAAGAGTAAAGTAAATTTGGTAAATTAAAATAGAATTGTAAAACAATATTATATTGTTAATATCTCTTCTTCTTTGCTTGATTATGTCTAAAGCTTGGGAGGCACTTCAATATTTATATTCCACATCTGAGTATTCGTGGACTACATCTATTTATCATACAACTAAGTACATTTACTGATTGTAACACGCAAAGTCAGGTATTCTTGAAAGGTGCGAACACCTGGAGACTCTGAAAATCACCACACCATCTTTAGCAATTACAATATAACTAACTCAGAACCATGCGGTTTCCAATAGTAGTTTATCTGATTCTTAGAATATTTAGACTTGTAGCCTAGTTCTCGAGTCGAACTGCGTTGGCTCCAATTGTGTCTGTACTTAATGAAATGATAATGTTACATCTGCGGGCTCCCTTTGTGAAGGTAGTCATAATTGCAACCATTTTTCAGGTCCTTTGAGTTTAAACCTTCATAACTGCTTACACAAGCAATAGATGTCTTCTGGAGGACTTACTACTAATTCGCAGAAAGCTATTCCACCTGATTGAGAATTATTCCTTCAGTCAGCAACTGTTGGTTGCTTTGGGTAATAGGGTTTCAATCACAATTATAGTATTAGATGTTATTCTCATAACTACAACGTATTCTGAAACCTAGTTGCTATATTCTCTGAAGTCCAATGGCTTCTATGGTAGTGTCCCTCGGATATCTAGACTTTTTCAGATGTTATAGGGTAGATGTGAATGGATTGGTCTCTTGCTGAGATCCTTTACCACTCAATACGATCTTGTTGTGTGAAAAGGTCCCGTTGCCTATGGCCCATACCAAAGATATCACTTCCTTAAAGCCTAGCAGCCTTCTGAGTAGTTGAGGGATATACTCTGTTCCACTTCTCAGACCTAGCGGAAGGTCGCTACCCCTATATCCCGCGAACAGTATCCAGTCGGACAGACGGCGGCAACATATATGGAGTTACTCTGATACCTTCAATTTTGTGGTATTATATTCACACCATGCAACTGAGATAGATATTTATGACGATGTATGCACCTTATCAGGGGGCCCGACGGGGGTGTTGGAGATCAGAGATTCCAATTGCGGGTGGGGTTATCCTACTTAGGGTGACTCCTAGGTATTGGATCCCAGTATTCCTAACTTGAGCTCTCTCCTCTTCAGGCTTCGCCCCAAATGCCTCTTTGGTACAAGTAAATAAAAAATAAAAAAATAAAATAAAACATTAAAATATTAAATCCTCAAATACTATCTGCTTTAGGACTGGATGAGAGAGGGGTGGGAAACCTTCCACATTTACTTGGCCACAGTAGGAAAACATTTTCTTCATTGTCCTTCCTCTGCCCACAGTGGCCTTTGTAGATTATTACACTAGAACTCTTGCACTATTTTCTTCGCATTACTGATTCCTGTGTCATGTTCCCAGGTGTTCTTATCTTCAGAACAACCTTGCTATTTAAGAAAATACCATAGTTCCCGTACCTCCTGGTAGCGACCACATACTTGCTTTCAGTTAGAGCGTATCTCACTTCTCACCATTTTCTCTATTTGCACTTGTAAGTCATATCTCAATATCCTTGGGCTTGCTAGGAGGTGGTTGTCAGTCCGCATGTGCAGACACCCTGTAAGATTCCAATAGAGATACATAGAACACTGAGTATGATTCTATCGATTGGAAATGTTGAGCTTACATGCACTATTTTAGCTTTTTTCCCAGATCACGAATGGTCTGTATAATGTTAGACCGAGTTTTTGAACTTCTGACGTTTACGAATGTTCTTTGCATTTAACATTACTTTATCTGCAATTTTGAAATCCGGTTGTTGCTTTGCCTTCCTATTATAGTATTTGGCCATGGCTTTCCTGGTCTGATAAAGTAACTACCATGCTTGTTCATGTATTGTCTTTACCCAGTTTGTATAAAATGTAGTTCCTGGATTTTGCTTCTCGCGTTCCTTCATCCATTCTCTTTGTAGATGAAGCCCATAGTTGATATAGAAAGGAGTCATTCTATGTACATTAGTTGCTGAGTTATTGTAGGCTTGTTCGGTAAGAGGTAGCAATTGGTACTAGTCATCTTAATCGTAGTTAATGAAACTTTACAAGTAACCTTCCAGTACCTAGTTAACTTGCTCAGCTTGTCCATCTGTCTATGGGTGGTACATCATCGACATCCTCCTTTTTATACTTATTCTTTTGCACATGGATTCCTAAAATTCTCCAGCAAACTTCGAGTACATATCTGGGACAAATTTCTGTTTGTAAGCCATATAGCTTCCAGATTTCCTTTATAAAGACCGTTGCCACATCCAATTTACGGGCTGTTCCTTCTAATTCAACAAAGTGGGCTCTTGTTGTAAACCGGTCGACTACTACCATAATTTAGATACAATCTTGACTTTGTGATAACTGCGTAATAAAGTCCAGGGCAATTGACGTCCAAGCTATATAGGAAATTAACAGCTGTTGTAGTCGACTATATTTCGCTTGTTGTGGAGATTTATTTTGTTGATAGTCATCACATGACAGTACATAATCGTTTAACCAATCTGCTAGCTTGTTCCATTGGAAATCCCTCATAATTACTTCAAGGGTTTTATCTTATCTGAAGTGTCCTGCTATATTAGGGTTGTGATACCCTTGAGCTATTCTTGTATAAAGGTCCTAGCCTTTTGGTATAAATGGTCTTTGCTTATAGTAAAACAACTCGTTGGATAATGTCTAGTCTTTCAGGAAAGGTTTGCCATTGTCTTGTACTTTCTTCACATTATTTTTTCTTTTAAGTCATTCTTTATCTCCTGGGATGGCCTGTTAGATTTTCTCCAAGAATTCCTAATTGAATTTCTTCAATTCCTTGCAAGTTAGTATAGCACTAGTCATGAGGGTTTACTCAGGGATTTTCGGCTGTATCATACTAGTGTGTATTCTAGATATTGATACATGTAACTGGCTGACTATTGGTACCAATTCCCAGATAGTAATAGCCTTTGTTGCCATGTAGGTTCTGCCGAATCACAATGCCCCTCTTGCGGTATCTTCTAGGTTGTCTATTTTCATAATATGGGCAGTGTTAATCTTTTCTATTACTAGCTGGGAAATTCGAGGGTTGTCTTTAATGAGACAATCTACGTCTTGCTAGTTGAATAGTAATACTTTGAGTTCTCCAGTATAATCTGTGTCAATGACTACGGTACCGGTAGAGATACTGCTTTTGAACACTAATCAACTGCTTGGGGCAATCCTCTCCTAAGTTCCGACTGGTAGCTTGATTGCGAAACAGGTCCCAACAATTAACCATCACCGTGCTGAGATTTTATCTTCCTGCATAGCATAAAGATCGTGGCCTCCTGCATTCCTTGAACCTTTGGTTGGCAATCTTGCTCTTATGTCTAACCGTTTTACTGACATTAAGGAGTGCGAGTCGTGCCAACCTGCTAATTCCTGTAGATCGCCTGTATCTATCTCATCTGTTATGCTGCTCGTTATTAGGCATATGTAAATTTCCTCTTCCACAGTTCTTGGTACTGAAGGGACTTGAAAATGTGTGGGTTTTTATATCACTATTTTACGATGTGCAGCTCCCTTTTTAGAATGGCACTCTGGTTGTTGACTGAGTGCTTCAAGTTTACCACCTCTTGTGCCTAGACAGGAAACAATTTTCAAGATGTAATCTACCAACTTCTGTACCCAACAGATTTGACACCTGCTCCTGACCTTCGAGGTGAGAAAATAAAGGAGGCTTTGGCGATTGTTATACTCGGTTATTAGTTTTTCGGTTCCAATCAGGTATTGGCGCCATTATTTGAAGGCTTCTAATATCACTAGCAGTTCATTGTCGTGGATCTCATAATTTTGTTCCGCAGAATTTAGTATCTGGGAGTGAAAAGCTACAGGATATAGTTTTTTTTCACTAATTGGGAAAGGAGGCAGCCCAAAGCGAAGTCACTAGCATTCTTTTGCACTACGGTTTCTCGTTCTGGAAAGAAATCGTGTAAAATTGAGGCCGAAGTAAACCGTCTCTTAAGGTCTTAAAAGGCCTTCTGCTATTCTGGGTCCAACCAGACCATTTTCAGATCGCTATTCAATGTTTCTGTAATTGGAGTGCTAACCTTTGTGAAGTTTTCTATAAAACACTGGTAGAAGGTTGCAAATCCTTGCAATATTAGAAATTCCTTAACTGACGTAGATGATTTCCAGTTTAATATGGAATCCACCTTTCGGGTACTCAAAGATACCTAATCGAGAGCTATCATGTAGCCTATGAATTCCAAGTCTTTGAAGTATAAGAATGATTTCTTTATTGTAATCGTGAGCTGAAAATCTGTCCATTTCTGTAATACTTTTGTTACTAGCTCAATATATTCCTTCTTATTGAAAGAATAGATGTGAATATCATCCAGATAACATTAGACTACTTGGTCCAAAACTTCCTGAAGAACATCATTCATCATATCCTAAACCATAGCTGGAGTATTGGCTAATCTGAAAGGTATTACATTTTTTGTAATGTCTGTATCATGATCGGAAAGCCATTTTCCATTCATCACCTTTCTTGATTCTGATGAGCTTGTTACGATCTTTCAAATCAATTTTAGAACAGATGCTAGCTCCGGCTACGCGATCACGTAATTCTAACATTAGTGGTAGTGGATACTTATTTAGTATAATTGTCTTATTTAGGTTTTGGTAATCTACTACCACTCATAGTCTTCCATTTGCTTTTGGTGTAAAGACAATCCGAGCACCAAATGGTACTTGACTTCTTATGATCTTTCCTTGTTGTAAGATATTATCAAGATATTCCTATAATAACTTAAGTTGTTTGTTGGATATAGGATAGATGGGTCCCCAGGAGGGTTTCACTCCTTCGACCAATTTAATTTCAAGGTTGAAGGTTCTCCCAAGTGCCTGTTTTGCTACCATTTGTGGGAAAAATAGTTTTTTCAATTTCTGGTAATGTCTTGGAAGAGATTCTAAGTTGATCTCATTAGGATCTTCTATAGTTTCCATTCTTCCTACTTGGATCATATTTTCATCCCAAGCAACAGTTTCATCATATTCAAACATATCTGTGACTCTTTCCTCTTCAGTGTCGGCCTTGCGGCCAA
>NW_003298908.1:21317-26076 GCF_000151645.1 Tuber melanosporum
CAGTTTGGGTTTATAAAGTGGATATAAGCATATCCCTCAAGACAGTTATATCTAGTAGGTTTTGGTGCGCTCAAAGCATGTTTCTTTGGATAAGGTGTTGAATCATCGTTCTGTCATTTTGATATATCTGAGGTTCTGATAACAATTACCATGTTTCTTACTGTGCCTGTGCAGCTGGTACCACTTAGGTCTTCGCAGATAAACTTGCTTCCTTTGGTATATTGGGCAGCACACTACTAGTGGTCTTTACCCCCTGCCAAGGAGTTCTACTACCTTCAACCTTTTACTACCTGTAGTATCAAGCCAGAGAGTTTCTAGCATCATCCAGATATCATGAAAACAAAAGCCGCATATGTAGGTCTGGTTAGCTGTCTCTTTGATAACCTTCCCAGGCTTATTCCCCATCCTGGCTTAACTGTAGAAAGTGTCCTCACTTTATTGGGTTCTGTTTGGTGCCAGAGCGGTATCTAAGAATTTGTAACTAAAGGTAAGGTCTAACGCTCTTGTACCTATTTCTTGTATAGATCAAAGATGTGCTTCGCTTTTCCTTTAGTTCCTTTATCTTAGTCCTACTGTTACTCCCTTAACTACCCTTGGTGCAGTCTGTTTCCTTTCTAAGTTTTGGTTCTTATCGAGAACCTTTTACTTTCCAGGTCACATGCCTGACTACCCTAGTGCTAGGAATACCAGAACCCGATACCTAGGAACCACCCTAAGTAGGGTAACTCCACTTGGAATCGGAATCTCTGGTCTACAACACCCCCCTCTGGCTCCCTTACGGGGCCCACGCGTTATTATATATATCAATCTCAGTTGCGTCCTGTGACTATATTACCACAGAATTGAAGGTGTTAGAATAACACCGTATAGGTCGCCGCCGTCTGACTGACCGGATCCTGTTCGCAGGAGATATGGGAGGGGACCCTCAGCTAGGCCTGGGAAGTGGAACAGAGTGATTCCGTCAACTACTCAGAGAGTTACTAGGCTTTAAAAACATGACACTTTTGGCATGGGCCGTAAGTAATGGGACGATTTCGCACAATGAGATGGTATCAAATAGTAACGGATTTCTACTAGAGACCTATACAATTACATACACCAGAAGAGTCTAGAACTCCAAAAGACACTACAAAAAAAGCCAATGAACTTCACAGAGAGTTGCAACTGGGTTTCGGAACATGTTGTAGCTATGCTGTGATTCTCAATACTACAATAGTTACTGAAACCTACTACCCAGAGAGCAACCAAGGGTTGCCAACTGAGGGATTAATTACCAGTCTAGTGGAGTGGCTTCCTGCGAGTGAATAGGAAGTCATCCAAAGTAAATCTATTGGTTGGGTATGGAGTTACAAATAATTGGAATCAAATGACCTACGATGGTTGTAATAATGACCACCTTTGCAGATATAGCTGTGGATAAGACTGATCATTTTATCAATGGCGAAGACAATTGGAGCCAACTCAGTTCGACTTAAGAACTAGGCCATAAGTCTAAAGACTCTGCTAATTGGGATATTACTACTGGGGATAGTACGTTTCCTAAGAAGAAATATCGTAATTACCGAAGAGGGTGTGATGGTTTTCAGGGTCCACAGGTGTTCACACCTTGGAAGAGAACTCGACGTTGTGAATTACGATTCAAGAAGTACATAGTTGTATGATAAATAGATGTAGTCCGCGAACACTCAGACGTAGAATATAAATATCGAAGTACCTCCCAAGCTTTCGACATCATCAAGTAACGGAGAAGAGACCTCAACAATATAATATTGTTTTTACAATTCTACCCTACTTTATTTATTTTACTTTGCTCCTAGTAGTTATAAATGAAACGAGCAAAGTCCGAGCCTTCCTAGACAATTTCCATCTTCAGAAACGAATCTCAATTGGCCTAGACAACTTTGAAGTCTATCAAGTTGTCTCCACCTAACACCTAGTGGACATGCACCAACTCATTAGCGACAAGCTTACAATACTCCTTGAGGAAGCATAGAGGGGCTACCTATGCATACATTGCTCTTTATTGATCTCCTTGTCCTTGCGGTAAGAAGGTTGCGTGTGCTTCTACTCAGGTCATAATTCCAAGATTGATTCCTTTAGTTCACCATCCCCTGATTTGCCATTGATTTTGACCTCTAGAGAGTAAGTCTCTTCTAGACTACCTGAACAATATCGTTGTCGATACCAATGAAATGACCTACATTATTTCTTCGTCTTCACCTAGTTCTTAGAGCTTGTTGCCTCTTAGAACTTGGACTGTAGAGATTCTTTTGGGATGGCAAACTGTAGTTGCCATTCTAGGCCTTTGTGTCTAGAATAGGTGGTTGTCTGCCCTTATTCTAAATACTGGAATTTGTCCCCAGCGGGTTTTGTACTCATGGTTTTTCTTTCCGCAATGAGTACAACTGCCTTTCTGCTTTCTTTCATCAATTGTTGACTGGGTGATTCCTTCATAGGCAGTTTTGCAGTTTGTATGTGTCAACTTCGTAGTCCTGCTAGATCTCTTTGCCGGTTTCTTAGATTCTGATTCTGGCTTCCTTTTTTTGGATGAACCACCTCCCTTTATAAAAGGTTTCTCCCTTTTTAACTTTGGTTAATTATTATCCGCAGATTTTTTGTCCAACAATGATTTTACAGGTTTCGATTTATCCTAGTCGAGGTGGTCCAATTTAGGCAGTTCCTTCTCCTCCCTTCCTGCTTCCCAGATGTCTTTTGCCCATTCTGCATTGGTATGGTATTTGTTCAGAGAAAGTCAACATCTAATCTTGGAGGACAACGTTCAATCACATGTCATACACTAGGCTGCTCCAGTTAGTCCAGCATGGAGATTCAGATTATGCATTTTTCTTACAAATATCCCAATATTATTTTTATACTAGACTAATTCCATATCCCATGTTGATTTACATCGTTCTTAGAGGGGGGCGTACTAACTCGTAAATTCGTGTTCAAAGTGAGTCCATGAACTCAGTTCCGGGTCTTGTTCCTCTCCCCAGAGACCATCCATCGCATGCTGAAACCATACTACTATAGGGCTGATCTAATCCCCTTTTCTCCTTCTCAGGTTGTAAATGATACATTCACAATCATTATCACAGATTGTGGGATTTCATTCGAAATAATCCACACATTAGGTTAACCAAAGGTAGTCGCATTGGCTGGTCTTAACTTCAGAAAATGGTGGTGGGTCTGCTGGTCGTTTACCAGTTTGGGCCAGTACTTGTGCAAGCACATTTCTGCTAGACGTCTACCAGCCCTCATATGTTGGCTTGTGAGTTGGCTGATAGACTTTTGAAGGCAAGGTTGGCAGTGTCAATACTGGTTGAAATATCACACCATATTTGACCTATGACTATTCCAACTGTAGCAGCAATGCTAGCTAAGTCTGCTGAATGGGTTTTTGGACGTGTTGTAGAGTGTCCTGAGATGGGACAAGATGCCTTAGATGATGGTGGTACAATAAAGGTTTTTCCTGCCGGCCTTCCAAAGAATTCTCGGAGAGTCGAGGGGAGATAGGATGAACTACTAAGAGTCATGAAGTGGTAATCTCCGAAGGTATCCATTGGGTCCCCTGGAGTAATTTGCTCAGGAGGTTGTGATATCTCGTTTGCTTGTAAGTGAACTTCTTTTTCTTGAACGCATACTAGGAAGTCCATGTTTTTGGAGGTTTCCATTCGAGTAGGATATGTCACAGGACACTTAGTATCCTGGCAGTATCCTGCAGTAGGAAAAGGTAGGTAAATAGGTAGAGAGTCTTGCTAATAAGAAGATCTAACAATACATTGTTAGGCAGAAACAATATGAGAGATTTCAGAATTGTCTAGGCCAATCAAGACTCATTTCTATAGATAGAGATTGTCTAGGAAAGCTCAAGTTCACTCCTTTCGTTTATGACTACTACGAGTGAAGTAAATTTGGTAAAGTAAGATAGAATCATAAAACAATCTTATATTGTTAAGGTCTCTTCTCCCTTGCTTGATTATATCTAAATCTTGGGAGACACTTCAATATTTATTTTCCGCATCTGAGTGTTCACGGACTACATCTACTTATCATAAAATTATGTACCTTTTCTGATTATAACTCATAACATCAGTTATTCTTGAAAGGTGAGAACACCTGGAGACTTCGAAAATTACAACATTCTTTTAGCAATTCCAATATAACTAACTCAGAACTATACTGTTCCCAATAGCAGTTTATCTGATCATTAGAGTCTTCAGACTTGGGGCCTAGTTCTTAAGTCGAACTGAGTTGGCTCTAGTTGTCTCAATCGTTGATGAAATGATCAGTTTCATACAAGGTAATGGATCCCGATATTCCTAACATTCTCAGCTGTTTGCAGTCAGGGGTTCAGGCTCTATTAGTGTGGCCAAAGGCAGTAGTTGCCCAATGGGGTCAGGTATAGGTTGTCACATTACTATCGGATAGAATGTTCCTAGGGTATAATTTAGTCTATTTGATTCTGGGTGGATGATACCATGTGTATAGTTGTGAGAGTTTGGTTCCACGCATAGAATTCTAGTTGCATCATCCTGGTATGTGATTCAGGACGTATGATTCAAGTTTAGCAATTGGGAATATAAGATTCTTGGTGTCCAATTCAGTGCGTAAAACTCTAGGGGTATGATTCTGAGGATATGTTTGTATAAGTATGATTCCTCTTGCATGATAAGATGTGTCTGATTCAGGACTTATAATTCCTGGCGTAAGATTCTGGGCATATGATTCGGGGTACATGATCCCTATCATGGCTCCA
>NW_003298908.1:26214-49007 GCF_000151645.1 Tuber melanosporum
GATTGTCATCGGCTCCCACAGTCCACCGGGTATTGCCTCAGGTGGATGACTTTAGGTAAGTGGTTTTTTTTTTTTTTCTGTCCTGTTTTAGGCTAATAGGTTGAGTGTAAGGCTTGCAGGTATGATTTAGAACTATCTGTCATAAACCAGATGGTGATAAGGCAGATTGAAGTGGTAGAATAAAGGTTTTCACCTGACTTGCACTTGTGAGTCATAAGGGTTTATTGTTATGTGATTACTCATAGCTGTCAGTCACATGATATTATAACTTTTGCCTATGACTCATACTTATAAGTCATGTGTTTCAGACATGTGACTCATTTTAGTACATATGATTTATTATAAAATGTATCATAGGTTTAGATATGTTGTACAGTTGACTCATAAGAAGCCAGTTGAGGATCTCACAAGACTCATGATTTTGAGTTATAGGAGATCGTTAAGCAAAGGTATGAGTCACTCAGGGTTAAGGTATGGTGAAATGACTGTATTAATAGCGAGGTCTAGGAACTTGCAGTACACATGCTCCGCACCCTCTTCTTTCCCCCCCCCTACATTCTACTTCTGCGCTCAACACCATCTGCATCTGGTGAATACGCCCCTTGCACTTTCACGATCCTCATAGCCTATACCCAGGGATTATCTCTCCTTGCTGGGCCATGGACCCCCACACTCACTCTCGCTCTGGCATACCTGTCTCCAACCATTGCCCTGCCTCACACCCTCCATTGAGGCCGTCTTCGGCTGCACCAATCCTCCCTATCCACGAGAACCTAGCTAGGCTTATCCCTTCAGTGCGAGCCCTGCTGGACTGGCCCCTGGAAAGCTTACCCCTAATCTCCCATCAGGAGGTGTTAGAACTCTCTACCGGAGAGTGCTACCTGCTTCCCCTGGTCTCCTCTCTAGTGCATGGTATGTCCGCCCTCTCCCGAACTGTTGAGGAGCTCAATATGAGAATTCACCACCTATCTTCCCAGATTGGCAACACGCTTCCTTCAAACGACACCCCGGTCAATGCCACCAACATTTCGGCCAACTCCGTGGCCTCCCTCCAAGCATCTATCAGGGATCTGTCCACTAGGTTGGTGGCAAAGCCCGCTCCCCCACCCCAACCACCTGTATTGGCCCCCACAGCCCCGCTCTATCGGCCTTCCCGAAAGGGTAAAGAGCCAGCCACCAGCACCTCTGCTCCCACTCTCCCTGAGGTCATACCCTCGGGATACCCGGCATTTTATGACCCAGACCTCCCAAACTATGACACGGAGATAGGCAAGTACCGGGGAAACGCTGCTGCCTTTACGGCCAAATACCCTAGGACATGGAAAGCACAGCAATAGAGGGACAGCAAATACCCCAACCCAGCTGAATTCCTACCCGGCATCCCCAACCAAGATGACCCCCCACCTGGCAAGACCAGACCATCCTACTCTCAGGCCACATCCTCAGGGCCCTCAAGGGTCAAGAAAAAAGATGGTGCCCCCACCTCCTCAGCAGCACAAGTCGCGAAAACAGTCCCAAGGCTGGCTAGTCCTCCTGCCCCTCGGCCACTGCCTGCTGCTGAGAGAAGGTTCTTTGCCCCTCGGTCTCTCGCCCCTCACCACCCCCTGCGTAGAGAAATAGTGGCTTCCTTCCCAGACACAGCAGCAACGGTCGTTAAAGAGGCCAATTATCCACTCCCAAAAGCCTTTACAGCAAAGGTGAACGATCGCGGCACAGTGAACCTCTTTGCCCTTGATCCTCACACTCCAGCAACAGTATATGCACCATACTACAAAGCCCTCTCCTCTCGTCTAAACAAAGAATACCCTGCGGGAGACTACCCTTACCTCTGTTTCCGTCCTGCCCCTAATGAGGTGCAGCTAGTGGTTCACTCGCTCCCCATATTCTTCCTTCCTGATCATCAAGAGGCCCAGTTGGGGACTCTGAGGGAAACTATTCTGAATGTCAAGGAAGTACAAATCATCACAGCACGGTTCCTCATTCAAGACGAGGAGATTCGCCTCTTCAAGGTAAACACCTTATGCCTCGCCACGGTCACGCCCACGCATGTGGACAAGATGGTGGGCAGGCCCGTCCTCTACGCCTCACGCTGTTGGATCGAAAGAGCCTTCTCCGCGAACAAATTCACTTAATGCAAGAACTGCTGGGGCTATGGCCACCAAGCACCCAGATGCAAATCCGACCACCCCATCTGCTCAATATATGCCCTCAGCCACACAAAAGCGACTCACCGCTGCCAGAACCCGACATGCCTCAAAGGTGGCAACCTCAAACCTGTGGCGTACTGCTGCACCACCTGCGTCCCTATTTGCACCAACTGTTCCTCCGCCCACCCAGCCTTCGATCAATCATGCACCAAATGATCAAAGCCCCCTCCCCTGCCCTCCTCCGAGTCCCCTCCTCCTGGGGAAGAAGAAATAGATACGCAGGACGATGGAGGAGAGGGTCCTTCAACCAGACAGCCTCGGCCCCAGAGTCTTGCTCCTTCCATAGACCTGGGAGATGGTCTCGCCACCATAGCCCCCCCAAGCCCTCCTTTCTCGACCCCCTTCAGAAGACCTGGAAGTGTCTTCCCCGTCCCCAGCACCCCATCGCACCCCCAAGGAACTGACCCCTCCCATAACCAGGAGGATGTCACTCCCACACCAATTCCTAAACCACCAGTGGGTTTGTCCCGTTAATGCAAGACAACCGCTCTACTCCCCCTCCTTTCCCAGTTTCTACTACTCCTCAGCAGAGCACTAGCTCTTTTTGCCTCGTTCATCACAACTGCATGGGTAGCTGGAATGTATTTCTCGCACTCTTTAATGCATTAGTTGCTTTGTCCTCCCCTCCTGTGCTTGTTGCCCTTCCAGACCCTCCTTTCTTTCATGGAAAACTCCCACAATTCGTTGGCTTCAAGTCCTTTCACCCCCCGACGGCCCCCGGGGTGAAGCCATGGGTGGCAGTGTTTGAACTTCGTACCTTTTTTGATATTGTTTCTTTAGTTCCTGTGCTTTCTGACAACCATGACCTGATGGCAGTGGATGTCTATACCCCATCAGACTTGGTTGACTCCTCCCATGAGAGATTTCGTTTGATCAACCTTTACTCCCTTTGGACAACCTCATCGCTCTACAGATCTGTTTCCCCAGAGAAAGCTTACCCCGACCTCGATTTCCCCACCCTCGTGGTGGGAGATTTCAATATACACCACCCACAATGCGATCCCGACCGACCACTTAGGAAAAGGGAAATCCAAACCTCCACTCCATATGCAGAAATGTTGCAAGAAAGATGTTTATCCCTCTTGAATACTCCCGGAGTGTTTACTCGATTCTCACTAGGCCTAGACCATGCTCTGTCTGTGCTTGACCTGGTCTTCGCCAACCAGCATCTTGCACCCTTTGTGTACACATGGGACGCGTCTCTCCAGTCTACAGGGTTGGATCACGTCCCGATATCCATAACACTGACCTTTCCACTTCTCTCCACCCCTCAGCTCACACGGCACTGGAAGGCTACCAACTGGACTATGGTCACGGAGGACCTCGGTTCCCTCACGATTATGCCACCTCCACACCTCCCAACTCAGCAGGCACTTAGCACGTGGCTCAATATCTACCTTGGCAGGATACGTTTAGTCCTCGTCAGACATATGCCAATGAAGAAACCCTCAATGAGGTCTAAACCTTGGTGGTCAGACACTTTGTCTGACATGAGGAAAGTCCACCATTCTCATGCTCATGAAGCCCGTACATTCCCTTCCGATACCACTCGAGCCTCTGCTCGCTTGGCCAAAAATGCCTATTTTAAGGCTATCAAGAAGGCTAAGAAAGAGCACTGGTCATATTTCCTTGAGAGTGCTACCCCCCAAAAAGTATGGATGGCCAAAAGATTCGCCTTCGGAAAACCCCCAAAGCGGTTCCCATCCCTCCCACAAGCAACGTCACCCATGGAACTGAATGATGCCCTGCTCTCGCAATTCTTCCCTCCTAGGCCCCCAGCGTTCTGCCTGCCTATTCTCAGGGCCTTCAACGATTCACCCCCCCTACTGGTGGAAGAGATAGCCACGGTACTCCAAAAGTCTTCTTCCTCCTCGGCCCCCAGTCCACACCTTCTTCCATACTCAGTCTGGAAGAACGTTAATATAGCCCGTCCCTCTCTACTTGTTGAGCTACTCTCTCCGCTAGTCTGTTTCGGTTTCCACCTAGCGTCACTCATGATGGTGAACGGAATGGTCCTAGACAAACCAGGCAAGCCCTCTTGCGATACACCTGCTTCCTTCAGAATAATTGTCCTACTTGAAATGGTCTCCAAGATCATGGAAAGGATAATCGCAAATTGCCTCTCACCTTGTGCTAGGTCGTTGGGCCTGCTCCACCCACATCAGTGTGGCTCCCTTCCATGGCTGAGCACTTTCGCTGCTTGCGCAACTCTGGCTCACGAAGTCCAAACTCTGCAATGGTTCCAGCAGGTTGCGTCCACCTTGTTCCTTGATATCAAGGGAGGTTTTGACAATGTCTCCCCTAATGACATCTTTCATATGCTACATTCAAAGGGCATACCTCTATACCTCTGCTCCTGCGTTAGTTCCTTCCTGACAGGAAGGCAATGCCGTCTCGTTTTTCAGGGGTCGCCCAGGGTTTTCAAACCCCTTCAAGTTGGAACTCTGCATGGATCGCCAATATCACCTCTTCTTTTTATTATCTATGTCTCATCCCTCCATTTTCCGGTACCGCGGCGGTTAATCCTGTCTTATGTAGACGACTTCACGGTGACTGGTACCTCCAACTCCTACAGGAGGAATGTCCAACACCTCCAACATATAGTTAAGATGTTGACTCAAAGGAGTAGGCGTCTTGGGGTCTCCTTCTCTGTACCCAAAACTGAACTCATGCACAGGAGGATGCACAGACAAAGGGACCTCGCATCCACTCTCCCAATAGTTATTGATGGACTCCTGTTCCGCCCCTCCGGGATGGTCCGTTGGCTCGGCCACTGGTTCTAGCTGGCCTCTTGTTCTCTTCGGTGGGCCAATGACACCCACTTCTCGAAACGTTTTGCACTTGCCCAGGGTGCCTTCTCCATGCTTAAGTAGCTATTGGGTCCCAGGAAGGGGCTTGCGCCCTTCCTCAGCCATAGGCTAGCGTCATAACTCCTAGCACCCATACTCCTCTTTGGAGCAGATCTCTTCTTAACCTCCGCAACAATGACCGACCAGCTTGCGGTCTTTTGAAGACAGGTTTATCGTTGGGTCACCAACTGTTTCTCTGAAACTCCCACAGGTATCCTGCCCTGCGAGTTGGCCCTTCCCCCGATACAATGCCTCCTTGAACACAGACAGCACCTGGCAGCGCTGAGGATGGTCTGCCTCCCCCCGGAAAGAAACCCGGTGACTGCACGGCTGGACTGCTCCTTCCCTACATCCTCTTACTACCGCTTCCCAGAGAACCACCGCGCCCTGATGGTAGGGCTTACGCCGGGCTACAGGCCCCTGAATTAGACAACCCCCGAGCCATCCCCACCGGTAAGGAGGCATCTGCCACTTGACGCAATAGCCCACCGTGTGGGTAAGCTTGTCGGTCATCTTGCTAGAGTCCCACCAGTGTCGACCGTCCGCCTCCCTGAGCCCTTGCCCCCTGCGGCACCTGACAACCCTCTCTTTCCAGCGCTTAAGAAAGGATGTCGTCAGTTCCTCCTAAACACTTAGACCAAACATTACCCACCTCCTCCCCGATATGCCTACTCACCCACTCTGTCACCTTACCCCTTCATGGGCTTGGGGAAATTCATAGCAGGCACGATTCACCAGATTAGGTCAGGAAAGAGCTACCTGGCCAGCCAGCAATCATGGAGAGATCCGGATGCCCTCGACATGTACCCCTGCTCTGAGGAGGAATCTGAGTTCTTCCACCACGCCATTCTCGAATGCCCATCGTATAAAACAGCCAGAGACACCCACCTCCCCGGAGTCGAGTGTTTTGAAGAAGGGGAACCCATCTGGACATAACCGGAACTGCTTCACGGCCTATCCGCCTGCATAGCCGCCACATCTGTTGGCTTCCCCCCGGACATGCCTGCACTTAGCTACCCCCCCTCCAGGGCCCGACCAGTCGAGAGCCCCGTTTTCTCACCTGTTTCCCCTCCATCGGCCTAGGCAGATGGTGAAAGCATACCCTTTTGTTCTTCTTGCTTGTAGGAGTTTTTTATGTTTAGGTTCAATTTTTCCCTTTATAGATAGCTGGTTATGCGCTTTGCGATATGGGTTGTTCGCACTTATTGGAGGTAATAGTTTGATTTCCTTTCTTTATTGTTCGTTTTGAGATTAATGTTTTGTTTACGCCATAGCTACCGCTGCATGTGTGTTCTTGTACCTAAACAATGAATACATGATTATAAAAATAAAAAAAATAAAAAAAAGGACCTCCAGTTTATCATGCTCCGCGCCCTCTTCTTCCCCCTCCCCTATGTTTCACTTCTGCTCTCAACACCATCTGCATCTGGTGAATAAGCCCCTTACACTTTCACGATCCTCCTAGCCTATACCCAGGGATTATCTCTCCTTGCTGGGCCATGGACCGCTTCGCTCACTTACATTCTAGCACACCTGTCTCCAACCAGGGCCCTGCCTCTCACCCTCCTTTGAGGCCATCTTTGGCTGCACCAATCCTACCTATCCATGAGAACCTAGCTAGGCTTATCCCTTCTGCAAGAGCCCTGCTAGACTGGCCCCACAAAAGCTTACCCCCAATCTCCCGTCAGGAGGTGCTAGAACTCTCTACCGGAGAGTACTACTTGCTTCCCCTGGTCTCCTCTCTAGTGCACGGCATGTCCGCCCTCTCCCGAACAGTCAATGAGCTCAATACGAGAATTCACCACCTATCTTCCCAGGTTGCCAACACGCTACCTTCCAATGACACCCTGGTCAACACCACCAATATTTCGGCGAACTCTGTGGCCTCCTCATAAGCATTCATCAGGGATCTGTCCACCAGGTTGGTGGTAAACCGCGCTCATCCACCCCAACCACCTGTGTTGGCCCCCACTGCCGTGCTCCATCGGCCTTCCCGAAATGGTAAAGAGCCAGCCACCAACACCTCTGCCCCCACTCTCCCAGTGATCCTACCCTCGGGATACCCGGTGTTCTATGACCCAGGCCTCTCGAACTATGAAAGGGCGATAGGCAAGTACGGGGGGAAACACTGCTACCTTCGCGGCCAAATACCCCAGGACATGGGAAGTACAGCAATGGAGTGACGGCAAATACCCCGACCCGGCTGAATTCCTACCCGGCATCCCCGACCAAGATGACCCTCCACCTGGTAAGACCAGACCATCCTACTCTGAGGCCGCATCCTCAGGGCCCTCAATGGCCAGGAAAAAACAAGCTTGTACCACCCCCTCAGCAGCACAAGTCGTGAAGACAGTCTCAAGGCCGGCTAGTCTTCCCGCCACTCGGCCACTGCCTGCTGCTGAGAGAAGGTTCTTTGCACCTCGATCTCTAGCCACTCACCACCCCCTGAGTAGAGAAATAGTGGCTTCCTTCCCAGACACCGCAGCAACGCTCCTTAAAGAGGCCAATTGTCCCCTCCCAAAAGCCTTTACAGTGAAAGTGAACGTTCACGGCACAGTGATCCTCTTTGCCCTTGACGTTCTGTTCTGTCTGCCCAATATGTGCCCTCAGCCACACAAAGGTGACTCACCGCTGCCAGAATCCGACATGCCTCAAAGGTGGCAACCTCAAACCTGTGGCGTACTGCTGCCCCACCTCCATCCCCTTTTGCACGAACTGGTCCTCCGCCCACTCAGCCTTCGATCAATCTTGAACCAAACAACCAAAGCCCCCTCCCATGCTCTCCCCCGAGTCCCCTCCCCACAGAGAAGAAGAAATAGATACGCAGGACAATGGAGGAGAGGGTCCTTCCACCAGACAGCCTCTGCCCCAGAGCCTTGCTCCTTCCGTGGACCTGGGAGATGGTCTCGCCCCTAGAGTCCCCCCAGCCTCCCTTTCTCGACCCCCTTCAGAGAACCTGGAAGTGTCTTCCCCGTCCCCAGCACTCCATCGCACCCCCAAGGAACTGACCCCTCCCGCACCCAGGAGGACGTCACTCCCACTCCAGTCCCCAAACCACCAGTAGGTTCATCCTGTTAATGCAAGACAACCGCTCTACTCCTTCTCCTTTTCCGGTTTCTACTACTCCTCAGCAGAGCACTAGCTCTTTTTCCCTCGTTCTACACAGCTGTATAGTTAGCTGGAATGTATTTCTCTTACTCTTTAATGCTTTAGTTGCTTTGCCCTCTCCTCCTGTACTTGTTGCCCTTCAAGACCCTCCTTCCTGTTGTGGAAAACTCCCAGAATTCGCTGGCTTCAAGAGCTTTTACCTCCCAATGTTACTCGGGGAGAAGCCACGGGTAGCGGTGTTTACACTTCACGCCTTTTTTGATATTGTTTCTTTAGTTCCTGTGTTTTTTGACAACCCTGTCCTGATGGCATTGGATGTCTATACCCCGTCAGGCTTGTTTGACTCCTCCCACGAGAAATTTCGTTTGGTTAACCTTTACTCCCTTTGGACGACTTCGTCGCTCTACCGCTCTGTTTCCCCTGAGGAAGCTTACCCCGATCTCGATTTCCCTACCCTCGTGGTGGGCAATTTCAATATACACCACCCACAATGCGACCGACCTCTTAGGAAAAGGGAGATCCAAACCTGCACTCCATATGCAGAACTATCGCACGAAAGATGTTTCTCCCTCTTGAATACTCTGGGAGTGTTTACACGATTCTCACTAGGCCTAGAACATGCTCCGTCTGTGCTTGACCTGGCCTTCGCCAACCTGCATCTTGCACCCTTTGTGGAAACATGGGATGCGTCTCTCCAGTCTACCGGGTTGGATCACATCCTGATATCCAATACACTAACCTCTCCACTTCTCTGCACCCCCCAGCTCACACTGCACTGGAAGGCTACCAAGTGGACCAAGGTCATGGAGGACCTCGGCTCCCTCACGATTATGCCACCTCCACGCCTCCCAACTCAGAAGGCACTTAGCACATGGCTCGACATCAACCTTGGCAGGATAAGGTTAGTCCTCGTCAGACATATGCCAATCAAAAAACCCTCAACAAGGTTAAAACCTTGGTGGTCCAACACCCTGTCTGACTTGAGCAAAGTCCACCATTCTCGTGCTCGAGAAGCCCGTACATCCCCTTCTGATAACACTCGAGCCTCTGCTCGCTTGGCCAAAAATGCCTATTTTATGGCTATCAAGAAGGCTAAGAAAGAGCACTGGTCATGTTTCCTTGAGAGTGCTACCCCCCAAAACGTATGAACGGCCAAAAGATTCACCTTCGGAAAACCCCCAGAGCAGTTCCCATCCCTCCTACCAGCAATGTCACCCATGGTTCTGAATGATGCCCTTCTTTCCCACATCTTCCCTCCTAGGCCCCCCACGTTCTGCCCCCCTATTCACAGGGTCTTCCAAGATGCACCCCCCCTAATGGTGGAAGAGATAGCCGCGGCACCCAACAAGTCCTCATCCTCCTTGGCCCCCGGTCCACACCTTTTTCCATACTCAGTCTGCAAGAAGATTAATATAGCCCGTCCCTCTCTGCTAGTTGAGCTACTCTCTCCTCTAGTCTGTTTCGGTTTCTACCCAGCGTCGCTTAACATGGCGAATGGAGTGGTCCTAGATAAACCTGGCAAACCCTCCTGCGATACACCTTCTTGCTTCAGAATAATTGTCGTTCTTGAAACGGTCTCCAAGCTCTTGGAGAGGATAATCGCAAATAGCCTCTCACCTTTGACTAGGTCATTGGGCCTGCTACACCTACATCAATGCGGCTTCCTTGCAGGGCTTAGCACTTTCGATGCCTGCATGACTCTGGTTCACGAAGTTCAAACACTGCAAATGCCCCAACTGGTTGCGTCCACCTTGTTTCTTGATATTAAGGGAGGATTTGACAATGTATCCCCTAATGACCTCTTCTATATACTCCGTTCAAAGGGCATACCTCCATACCTCTGCTCCTGCATTAGGTCATTCCTGACAGGAAGGCAATGCCGTCTCGTTTTTCAGGGATCGCCCAGGGTTTTCAAACACGTTCAGGTTGGCACTCCGCAAGGCTCGCCAATATCACCTCTTGTGTTTGTTATCTATGCCTCATCCCTCCACTTTCCGGTACCACGTAGATTAATCCTGTCTCATGTAGATGACTTCGCGGTGACTGTTGCCTCCAACTCCTACAGGAGGAATGTCCTACTCCTCCAACATCTAACCAAGATGTTGACTCAAAGGGGTAGGCGTCTTGGGATCTCCTTCTCTGTACCCAAAACTGAACTCATACACTGGAGGACCCCCAGACAAAGGGACCTCGCATCCACTCTCCCAATCGTTATTGATGGACTCCTGTTCTGCCCCTCTGGGGTGGTCTGTTGGCTCGGCCACTGGTTTGAGCCGGCCTCTTGTTCTCTCCGGTACGCTACCAGCACCTACTTCTCGAAACGTTTGGCACTTGCCCAGGGTGCCTTCTCCATGCTTAAAAGGCTATTGGGTCCCGGAAAGGGGCTCGCACCCTTCCTCTGCCACAGGCTAGCATCATACCTCCTCGCACCCATACTCCTCTTCGGAGAAGATCTCTTCTAACCCTCTGCAACAATGATCAATCGGCTTGCTGTCTTTTGGAGACAGGTTCAGCGTTGGGTCACCAACAGCTTCTCCGAAACCACTACCGATATCCTCCCCTGCAAGTCGGCCCTTCTTCCGATACTATGCCTCATTGAACACCGACAGTGCCTGGCAGCACTGAGGATGGTGTACCTCTCCCCGGAAAGAAACCTGGCAACTGCATGGCTGCACTGCTCTTTCCCTACGACCTCTTGCTACTGCTCCTCAGAGGACCACCGCGCCTTGACAGTAGGGCTTACACTGGGCTACAGGTCCCTGAATTGATAAACCCCTGAGCCATCCCCTCCAGTAAGGAGGCATCTGCCACTTGACGCAATAGCCCACCGTGTGGGCAAGCTTGTCAGTCATCTTGCTCGGGTCCCACCAGCATCGCCTGCCCTCTTCCCTGAATCCTTGTCCCCTGAGGCCCCTGGCAACCCTCCTTTTCCAGCCCTCAAGAAAGGCTGTCATCAGTTCCTCCTAAATACTTGGACCAAACAATACCCACCTCTTCCCCGATACGTCTACTCACCCACTCTGTTGCCTCACCCCTTCATGGACTTGGGGAAATTCATAGCGGGTAGGATCTACCAGATGAGGTCAGGAAAGAGCTACCTGGCTGCCCACCGATCATGGAGAGATCCGGATGCACTCGACACGTGCCCCTACTGTGAGGAGGAACCTGAGTCCTTCCACCACACCATTCTTGAATGCCCCTCGCACAAAAGAGCCAGAGACAACCACCTCCCAGGAGTCGAGTGCCTTGACGAAGGGGAACCCATCTGGACATCACCAGAACTGCTTCACGGCCTATCCGCCTACATAGCCGTCACCTCGGTTGGCTTCCCCCTGGCCATGCCTGCACTTAAGTACCCCCCCTCTGGGGCCCAACCAATTGAGAGCTCCAGTTTCTCACTCCGTTCCTCGCCCTCAGCCTAAGCCATTGGTGAGAGCATACTCCTTTGGCTTCCTTGCTTGTAGGATTTCTTTATATTTAGTTTGAATGTTTTCCTTTATAGTTAGCTGTTTATGTGCTTTGCGATATGGGTTGTTTGCACTTATTGGAGGCAATAGTTTGGTTTCCTTTGTTTTTGCTTACTTTGAGATTAAGGTTTTGTTTACGCCATAGCTACCACTGCATGCGAGTTCTTGTACCTAAACAATGAATACATGATTATAAAAAAAAAAAAAAAAAAAAGGACCTCCAGTTTATCATATTCTGTGCTCTCTTCTTTCCCACCCCTACCTTCTACTTCTGCCTTCAATACCATTAGAATCAGGTGTGAACAGCTCACACTTTACCATCCTGCTTATCTTGCATCTAGGACTACTTCTTCTTGCAAAGGTTATGGATCCTACCATCCTCTTCTGCTCTGGCACTCAGGTATTGTACCAAGATACTTCCTTCCAACTCTTCTCATGTCCATCTTTGGCTGCCCCAATCCTCCTACTTCATGACAATGTAGCAAGGCTCATCCTATTGGCCAGGAACCTTACAGACTGGACAACTAAATACCTTCCTGAACTTACTTGGCAGGATGTGCTAGACCTCTCCACTGGAGAGTGCTACCTCCTACTGCTTGTCTCCTCACAAGTGCACAGCTTGTCCGCCCTGTCCCACACTGTGAATGTACTCCACAGTCGGGTTCACAATATCTCTTCTCACATAGCCAAAACTCTCTCCTTCTAAAGTAGCCCCATTAATACCAACAACATTCCGGCTAGCTTGATGGCCTTTCTCTAAGCATGAATTAAGGCTCTTACTACTAGACTAGTAGCTAGTCCCACCCCACTATCCCAACCACTTGTATTGGCCCCTACTACCACCCTCCCCTGACCTTCATGCTAGCGTAAGGAGCTAGCCACCAACAATGCAGCCCCTACCCTTCCTGCAGTTCTCCCTTCTGGGTACGGGGCCACTTATGATCCAGACATCCGAACTTATGATACAGTGATAGACAACTATCGTGGCAACCCTACTACCTTTGTGGCAAAAAAGTACCTGAGAACTTGGGAAGCTAAGCAATGCAGAGACTGGAAGTATCCCTACTCTGCAGAGTTACTGCCTAGTATTCCTGATTCAGAAGGCCTTGCCCTAGACTCTCGAGACCTTCCTACTTTGATGTTGCTTCTTCTAGACCTGTCTAGGGTGGGAAAAGACATGGAAATCATGCTCCCTCCACTCTACAAGTGTCATGAGTGTGGCTAGACATGGAAAGGGTTTTCACATGAGACATGATTATAAGTCATGGGTATGTTATTTTTTCGGGTATATGACTACTTTGGTCATATGACTTATTTAGGTTATGATTTATTATGTTTCACACATGACTCAATTCTAAGTCATAGGAGCTGTACCTGGTAAGTGTGACATGTAGGTATGCCTTGCAGTTACACCTTACGTATACGATTCATATTTCACACTTGATCTCATTATGAGGTCATGGGTTTCGCATATGTGACCACTTTGGGTCATATGACTTGTTTATTGTGTTATGATTAGTTTATGAGTTTAGATTAGTTTATGAGTTTTTACACATGACCTTTCTATGAGTTCATGGGTTTTGCACATGTAACTATTTTGGTAATATGGTTAGTTCGTTATTATTTGGTTTTGCACATGTGACCACTTTGGATCACATGGCTTGGAGCAGGAAGAACACTATACAAGGAAGCTGGTAAGGCTGAGAAACATACATGCTGTAATGATCACTCCTTGGATAGTTAGTTCTTGGTGACGGGGAACGATACTTCTCTTTTTCTTCTGTTTCTATCCTTAATCTTACAAATAGCACTAGGACTCTGCCTACATTACCAATAGTACAAGACCTCTGTCTTCTATCGGGAACACCTATCATAAGCTTTCTCTAACTCTTGTTCATGAAGAACTTTCCTTGGTGTAACGATAATGTTGTAATAAAGATAAAGATGTTAATGGTGTTTTATATTCATTAAAGTAATATATAGGAAAAGTACTTAGAATTCAATCTAATTTTATTTAAACTTATACCGCCAACACTGGCATACAACAAGCCCCAGGACTGGGCCCTGGAGTTATCGCATCCCGGATACTACGAACTACAGACTAACTAAATCTTTAACCCTGTACCTCAAACATACCTGTGCCATGCCCTAATACGAACACTCAATACAAAGCCATCAATGGTAAAGAAAATCCTCCTCAGCCCAGCCTACACGCCAGCCAAGTTATCCATACAAAATACAAAAATCCACTACCACCACCTGAATGTGACTCCGCAATACCCCCTCCACAGTAGAAACCCGCCGGAGTGCCCCCACTCAATGATCCCAGGATATCCCGCCGACTACCCCGGCACCCATCCCCATTCCTAAATAAAAGAATCACCCAATACCCAAGCGCATAGACCAGAGGGAAAGCCGACTTACAGGGCGAGGGCTCCCTAGCCAATGGGGTATGAACCATCGTAGAGAATCAGGGGAGCACCACACTGGCAGCGCAGCCCAAAAAGCTTGACGGAAGCAGCCAGAACGAGATAGTCACCAAGCCACCATAACTTGACCGAACATGCCCAGGTATTCATCTCCCACTCCAACTCCTCAGCCCACTCCACAGGCAGTGAACCCACTGCGGAATCTGTAGTAGCCAGTTTGTGGTAGTACACTAGCGAAGGCAATGACCCTTCCGAGTCAGTGACAAGTGGCACAGGTGAGGTCTGATCTTGTTTGACCCGGTGCTTCTTGTTTCTGTTCCTCTTTCCACCCCTAGGTATAGGTCTAGCAACAGGAGTAGATGGGCCACCTTCATCACCACCCACTGCTACAGGGGGGATACCACCAGAGGCGTTACCTTGACTAGCTACAGGCTCAGCTACAGAGGACTCAGGAACCTTCCTCCCCGAAGCGAGTGATATCACCGCTGCCCCTACCACCACACCAGGACCCACCCTACCCACATCAAGAGCAAGCACCTCAACCGGACCTGACGAATCAGGAACCGGTCCACCCACACCACTATCCTCAACCGAGGCTGCAGAAGGGGCTGAGAAAACTGGCAGTGGAACATTCCCCTGAGGGAGCTCCTCTGATAGACCCTGAGAACTCTCAGGGTCTATCCTACCCCTCTCAACTGAGACCACAGTAGTAACCGAAGCGACCGAGGGGACAGGCGAAGAGGGGATAACCGTAGGAGGTTCAAAAGCCAGAATTGTGACCAAACTAAGAACTGTATCATGTTCAGAGGTCAGGGCAGCTGTCATGGTAGATATCTCTTTCTCAGCGCGATAAAACTGCCGAGAAAGAATAGAGATGTGATGCCGAAGGCAAGAGACTTCAGCCTCCAGGGCGAAGTTCTTCTCGACGGTAAAAGACAGAACCAGCGATGAATGTAGAGCAGACGTGGTGGAGGGGGCAGAGGTACACTTAGCCATTGTGACTATGAGGAGGCGACCGTAGTGAACAACTGAAAGGATAGGTAGAAGGAAGAAAGGACTACCAGCAAATGTAGGAGAAGGTATAACAACAGAGCCCCTGAAAGGTATTCAAAGTTAAAGACTTGAAGCCTATCATGAGATAGAAATCAAGAGCTCTGACTGGATTGACACCGAACCTTCACGTCCGACATGGGGTGAAAGAAGGAGGAAAAGTACTTAGAAATCAATCTAATTTTATTTCAACTCGTACCGCCAACACTGGCATACGACGAGCCCCAGGGCCGGGCCCCCAGGTTGTCGCATCCCGGATACCACTAACTACGAACTAACTAAACCTCCAGTCCCATACCTCAAACATGCCCACGCCATGCCCTAACACGAACACTAAGTACAAAAACCATCATCGGTAAAAAGAATCCTCCTCAGCCCAGCCTGCCCGCCAGCCAAGTTGCCCGTACAAAATACAAAAGTTCCACTACCGCCACCTAAATATGACCCCGCGATAGCCCCCTCCACAGCAGAAACTCTCCCGAATGCCCCCACTCAATGATCTCGGGACATCTCCACCAACCGCCAGGCACCCTCCCCCAATCTCAAATGAAAGAAACACCCAAAAAGCCCAAGCGCGTATACCCAAAAGGAAAGCCGACTTACAGGGCGAGGGCTCCCTAGCTGAGGGGGTACGAACCGTTGTAGAGAATCCGGGGTGCACCACACCGGCAGCGCAATCCAAAAACCACGACGGAAGCAGCCAGAATGAGAGAGTCCCCAAGCCGCCGGCACTTGACCGAACACACCTAAGTATTCAACTCATTCTCTAACTCCCCAGCCTACTCCACAGGCGGCGAACCCACCGCGGACTCTGTAGCAGCCGGTTAGCGATAGCGAACCAGCGAAGGTGATGACCCTTCCGAGTCGGGAACAAGTGGCACAGGTGAGGTCTGGTCTTGCTTGACCCAGCGCTTCTTGTTTCTCTTCCAGTTCCCACCCCCGGGCGCAGGTCTAGCAACAGGAGTGGACGGGCCACCCTCATCACCACCCACCACCACAGGAGGGACGCCACTAGAGGCGCTTCCCCGACCAGCCACGGGCTCAGCCACAGAGGACTCAGGCACCTGCCCCCCCGAAGGGGGTGATACCACCATAGCTGGTGTCACCACACTAGGATCCACCCTACCCACACCAGGAGCAAGCGCCCCCTCCAATCCTGACGAATTAGGAACAGGACCACCCATACCACTATCCACAACTGCAGCTGCAGGGGGGGCAGGGATAACCACCGGCGCAACATTCTCCCCAGGGAGCTCCTCCGCTTGACCCTGAGAATTCTCAGGGTCTAGCCCACCCCCCTCAACCGAGACAACCGTAGTAACCAAAGCGAGCGAGGGGACAGGCGAGGAGGGGATAACCATCGGAGCTTCAGCCACCAAAATCGTGACCAAACCACGAACAGTATCGCGTTCAGAGGCCAGGGCAGCCGACAAGGTAGATATCTCCTTCTCATCGCGATGAAATCGCCGAGAAAGGACGTAGATGTGATGCCGAAGGCCAGAGACTTCGGCCTCCAGGGCGAAGCTTTTCTCGACGGCACGAGACAGAACCACCAACGAACGTAAAGCGGACATGGCAGAAGGGACAGAGGCTCGCTTAGCCATTGCGACCGTGAGGAGGCGATGTAAACGAACAAGCGTAAAGATAGGTAGGAGGAAGAAAGAACTTCCAGCAATCGTAGGGGAGGGATTAACAACGATGCCCCAAAAGGTGATCGAAGTTACAGACTTGAAGCCTATCGTGAGATAGAAATCAAGGGCTCTGATTGGACCGACACTGAACCTTCACGTTCCGATATGGGGTGAAAGAAGGAGGAAAAGTACTTAGAACAAAGCATCAAGAACCTATCCTCCTCAGCTGCATCAGCCTCCTTATATAGTGTTCTTTCTGCCCATACTCATGTGACCTAAAGTGGTCACATGTGCGAAACCAAATCATAACAAAATAGTCATGTGACCAGAATGGTCACATGCTCAAAACCCATGACCTTATAGCGAGGTCATGTGCAAAAACTCATAAACCAATCATAACACAATAATCAAGCCATGTGACTCGACTGAGTCATATGTGTAAAACCCATGACCTCATAACGAGGTCATGTGCAAAATATAAATCATATGCATAAGGCATACCCGCAAGGCACACTCATAAGGCATACTCGTCAGGTGCACATCCCATGACTCACATTTGAGCCATGTGCAAAAGCATCACAAATTCCACACATAACAAATCGTATGACTCGAGTGAGTCATATGTGTGAAACAATAACATACCTGTGACTTATAACCATGTGTCACGTGAAAACCTTTTCCTTGCCAAGCCACATTCATGACACAAGCTTTGTTCTAAGTACTTTTCCTCGTCCTTGCCATCACTTCACCCTAAGTGATTCTTTCGCACCCATGATAGACCTTGATACCTTCAATTCTGGAGGAGATATCTGAGTTCACTCAGTAGTACCTGGAGTTCCTGGTATTGAGGTCGGTTGGCGTTGCGTGGCAGATTACTTGTTTGCTTTTCGTTTCGTTGCCTGATAGTTTCTCAGGATGCTGTCACTTCGCGTACTTCATCACGGCCACTTGCAAGCCGCTTTCGGCAAAATGTTTTCGGCTTCTTGTCTATCGTTTACTCGCAGGTTTCATGTTTGATTGAGGGTGATTGAACATTGTGTTTGAGGGGATCACACATGTCGTTCTCTGGTCAAGCTTCTGTTTCTTGTTGGGTTTTCACGGAGTCCTTAGTTCTCACGGTACAAAACGCCCTTGGGTTAGACTGATGACCTTCCCAAGTATTAACTTATTGTACTGGCTGCATCATTCCTCAGGTGGCAGGGTGGTACCCACCTGGCCCCTCCTCGTTACGATTTCATTTCTTCAGTTGGAATCCTACGATGTTGTTTATCACCGTTCCCTTGTCATTTTATCCTTGCAGTATTTACGGTGATTCAGTCGGGTGTCTCCTCCTCCCCTCGGTGGGGATGGCTTTGACCTTGAAAGGTGTTACCCCTTGGTGTGATTTTTTCATTGCTGACTGGAGTGGTGTGGAATGATTGACTGCTAGACACTCGTGTTGTCGGTGTGTTTGGGTGGTTCGGTGGCGGATTGTGATTGGCTGCTTCATCCATTGCAGGTGGGGCCTGCCTTCTGTTTATCTGCTCCTGCTCACGCCCCTTCCTCCTTCATGTCCCATCATTTGGGGGTGCCTCTTGCCCGTTGTTCAGTCTGTACCTGTTGCCGGACTTGTGGGGCTGGCTTCAGCTGGCTCTACCTACTCTTTTCCGGCTTGGTTTGACATCGGTTCAACTGGGTTGAATGGTGTGGTTACTGCCGGTGCCTTCGGGTATTGGTGCTGCCTCCTTTGTGGCTCCCGGCTGTGGCTGGTAGGTCCCCCTCGGCTGCAAGGTACTGGGGGTTGGGGCTCTGTTAGTGTGACCAAGGCCAGTGGCTGCCTGATGGGGCTAGGTATGGGCTGTCTTGTTGCTATCAGATGGTTGATCTGTCTGAGGGGCTGGGGGACTCGCTTGGCTCTGTGGCGTCTGGTGTATGGGGCTTGGAGGTGGCCGATTAGGAGGGGAGAGGTACCTGTGAGTACCAGTCGGGCCTGAATCAGGTTGGGTGAGATCTAATTAAGTGTTTCCGGTCAGGCTTGGGCTGTTGGATGAAGCTGCTGAGTGCTGTAAAGCTCCCTGATGGACCAGCTGGCTGATGGCCACCTGTGCGGATAGTGGGTTGTGACTACCTGGTTGGACTTGTTTGGGTTTTGGGTACTGGGTTTTGTGGGATTTGTTTGGTTTCTTTGTTTTGACTATGCATTTGGCAGGAGGAGGCATGGCCCCACTGTCTTTTTTGGTCTATTACTACCTCTACAGTTCCTGGTCAGAAGTGTTCGTGATCTGAGACATGTTTAATTGCGGCTGTGCCATGGGACCGTGGGGTGGGGTTGACAACGGCACTCATACTCTTACACGTACGAGTGTATGATCAACCCTCAACTACTACCTCTCAACAATAAATGGTTAATGATCAATGACCTGCTCTGTATATTTTAGAGTAAAATAATAATACATAAGGCTAGCTAATACTTTGTATAACCTCCCCTTGCTTTCAATAATACAGCTACTTTACTAGACATTGATTTCCACAACTTTTCAAAAAACTCCTCAAGAATTGTCTCCCAAACCAAAGGTAATACTTGTGCAAGCCTCTTCTCAACAGCTTCTTTTCCTCCTGGAATATCTCCAATCCTTGGATACTGCTGGTGTAATCGCTTTTTAAGCTCAGCCCATTCATGCTCAATAGGATTTAAATTAGGGGAGTCAGGGGGGTATTCCACCAATTCAATAGAATTCCTTTCAAACCATTCCATAACGCTTCAAGCCTTGTGAACAGAAGCATTGTCTTGCTGAAAAAGAATATCTTCAAGTTGCATACCAAAGGAAATCATTTGATGAATTACAGGAAAAAGATGTCTTCTTAAGAGTCTAACATACCTAATCTTGCTCAAATTTTGGGTAATAGGAACCAAGGACCTTTTCTCTTACCCCAAAAGCACCCCCATTTCATAAGCAAAATACCCTTATCCTTTTCCTTTAAGTGAATACAGTCTGCAAGTCACTGCTCCCCAGGTTCTCTGAAAACCCACCGCTGCCTTGAATTCCTGGATTTCTCTACACTGTACTCATCTTTATGCAGAAGACTCTCTCAAAATTCTCAGCTGTCCAATTCCTAGGAGCTATAGCCCATCTTAGTCTCTTAGCTACATAGACAGCTTTGAGCTTGGGTTTTGACTTGGCTAGCCATTTTTTGATATTGGCATCTCTGAGTACTCTACTCAGTATAAATTTGTTAGAGAATCATGTTCTATCACTCAGGCTCAGATGGGTACCAACCAGTAGAAAGAGAAATACCAAGCGCATATTTATCCCTGAAATCTGATCTGGTCATTTTCCAGTTGGATTTGGCAGCCTGGATGATTGAGTGTTGCTATTACTAGCTGAGAACGTGTGTGTGACAGGGAAGAGGAATATTATCCAAGGATAGATACTCACATGTAGGAGTGAGGAAGCTTTTAATAGTTGACGACGGTTGGCCAATAATATGAGCAACCAGAGCAATATTCCGGAGGTAGTGGAAAAATCCGATAATTATGCCTTTTTCCACATTGGTCATTTCAGTTCGAGTAGTCTTTGGGTTTCATTTTTTTGGCTTTGATTTATATCTAGATTGGTTAACTATTGGAAATTCAGAGGAAATTAAAATTAAAGAATTATTCGAATAGAGGATCACGGTATCATGTTGTAAATATTGTATGGGGTAGGTATCATATAGTCTCGCAATCACCAATGTGGCATTTGGCGAGGTGGCATTTTTGGTGAGGTTGCTTAGTAAGATGACCACAAACACTTCTGATGAAGCACTGTATGTATTTCCTATATTTATAATGTTTTGTTTAAGGAACAGGTAGTGGGGACAGGTCCTCCTCACCAGTACACTCTTTGGAGGCAACTGCCAAAGTGGGTTTATAGGGTTGACAGCCTAGCATGTAGGTACGAGAGGTTGACATGATGGTTGCCTCCTCCCTGCCATTGTGTCGCCTGTAGGTTTAGTTTGGGTTTTATTGGTTTTCTACTGTGGCGGAGGTTTTTGTGGGACGGTTTTCAGATAGGGTCATAGTGATTTTATGTTTGTTAGACGAGGAACCTGGTTGGGTTGGTCTTTTGCTCGGCTTTGGCTATGCTTAGTGCTGGTTAGCTTCATACCAGAGGGGCTACAGACTTAGACCGGAGTGGGTACTGGGTTGTTTGATGGTACTGTAATTAGTTTCCATGCAGGCATGACTCAGTGATGGTAGGTGCGGAGCCGTAGACTTAGTTAGCTTGGGATTAGTTGTATACCAGTTAGCAGTATCCCTGTGCTGGTGGGGGCTCGCCATATACCAGTATTGGCGGTACGAGTTTTAATAAAATTAGATTAAATTCTAAGTACTTCTCTACATCCTTGCCATCACTTTCCCACTCAGCATTCCTTTCGCACCCTCGATGGGCTTGGATGCTATAGATTCTGGGGGAGGTATCTGAGTTCGCTCAGTAGTTCCTGGGATTCTTGGTGTTGAGGTCTGTTTGCGTTGTGTGTTGGATTACTTGCTTGCACCATTTTGTCGCTTGCTGGTTATCTCACAATGCTGGTAATTTGAGTACTTCAACACCATTGCTTATGAGTCCATTTTGCTAAAATGTCTACAGCTTCCTGTCTATTATCTACTTGCAGGTTTCGTGTTTGATTCATGGGAATAGAACATGTGTTTGGGGGGATCATACTTGTTATTCTTTGGGCCAGCTCATGTTTGTTGAGCTAATGGAGTCCTTAGTTCTCGCAATACAAAACACCCTTGCGATAGACTGATGACCTTCCGAGGCCTGAACACGTCATACTGGCCACATCAATCTCTCAGTGGCAGTGCAGCACCTACCCGGCCCCTTTTTGTTACATTAAGTTTTGACAGTCCAGATCTTACAATGTTGTTTATCACTGTTTCCTTAGACTTTTATCCTTGTGGCATTTACAGTGCTTTAGTCAGATGTTACCTCCTCACTTCAGTGGGTATAGCTTTTACCCTGCAAGATTTTACGCTCTAGGCAGCTGTTGTTATTACCTGTGGTAGTGTGGGACCATTGGCTGCCAGACACTTACGTTGTCTATGTGTTTTCATTGTTCAGTTGTGGATTGTAGTTAACAGCTTCACTCATTGCAAGTAGAGCCTACTCTCTGTTTTTCTACTTCTATCTGCTTGCCTTACCCCTTTTTGTCGCTCAGGTTGGGGGCACCTCTGGCCCATCGTTTGGTCTTTATTAGTTGCTAGACTTGTGGTGCTGGCTTTGTCTGGCTCTGCTTACCCTTTCCCAACTTGGTTGGACTTCAGTACAATTAGGTTGGATGGTGTGGCTAGTGCCAGTACCATGGGGTATTGGTGCTAACTTCTTTGTAGCTCCCAGCTCTGGCTGGTGGGCACCACTTGGCTATATGATATCAGGTATTGGGGCTCTGTTAGTCTAGCCAAGACCAATGGCTGCCTGATGGGGGTATGTTTGGGCTGTCCTGTAGCTGTTGGATGGTTGATCTGTCTGAGAGGCTGAGGGAGCTGGATGGGCTCTGTGACTACTGATGTGTAGGGCTCATGGATGGCTGATTGGGAGAGGAGTAGCATCTGTAAGCACCAGTTGGGCCTTCGTCAGGTTGGTGAGATCTAATTAAGTGTTTCCAGTTCAGCTTGAGCTATTGAGTGTGGCTGCTGAGTACTGCAAAGCTCCGTGATAGACCAGCTGGGTGATGGCCATCTGTGCGGATAGTGGGTAGCTACTACCTGGTTGGACTTATTTGGGTCTTGGGTGCTGGGTTTTGTAGAGTTTGTTTGGTTTTTTTAGTTTGACTCTAGGTATGGCAGGAGCAGGCAGGGCACCATGAGTGGAAGTGTTAGGTGGAGACAATTTGATAGACTTCATAGTTCTCTAGGCCAATCGAAATTTGTTTCCGTAGATGGAGATTGTCTAGGAAGGCTCAGGCTTACTCTTTTCGTTTATGACTACTAAGAGCGAAGTAAATTTGGTAAAATAAAATAAAATCATAAAAACATTATTATACTCTTAAAGTCGCTTCTCCATTGCTTGATGATGTCTAAAGCTCTAAA
>NW_003298908.1:49408-67146 GCF_000151645.1 Tuber melanosporum
CAATTGTCTTCGCTATTGATGAAAGGATCAATTTTATCTTGGTAGTGTATCTGTGAAGGTAGTCATAATCGCAACCCTTTTCTGATTGCCAGACTTTAAACCTCCATAACTTCTTACCCAACTGAGAAATGTCTTCCAGAACGCTTCCTACTAATTCGCAGAAAGCTATTCTACCGGATTGACAATTATTCCCTCAGTCGGCAACTCTTGGTTGCTTTAGGTAACAGGATTTCAATCACTGTTGTAGTATAGGAAGTTGTTTTCGTAACTACTACGTGTTCCGCAACCTGGTTACAACAATCCGTGAAGTCTAATATCTTCTATAGTAGTGTTTCTCGGAGTTCTAGACTCTTCTAGATATTGTAGGGTGGGTGTGAATGTATTAGTTTCTTGCTGAGACTCTTCACCAATCAATACCATCTCTTTATGCGGAAACATCCTGTTACCTACTGCTTATACCAAGGATATCACATCTTTGAAGCCTAGTAGCGTTCTGAGTAGTTGACGGATTTACTCTGTTCCACTTCCTAGACCAAGCCGAATGTCTCCTCCCATACATTCCGCAAACGGGATCCAGTTGGACAGACGGCAGCGATGCATATGGTGCCTTTCTAATGCTTGAAATTCTGTTGCATTATAGTCACAGGACGCAACTGAGATTAATATGTATAATGACGTGCGGGCCCGTAAGGGTGCCCAAGAGTAGTGTTGGAGACCAGAGATTCTTATTCTGGGTAGGGTTACCCTACTTAGGATAACTTCTTGGTATCGGATCTTGGTATTCCTAACAGGAAGTTAGGCCCTACTGACTTTCTTTGTCTGTGACTGCCTTTATGTATCTTCTTTGTTTACATTATTTTCTTTGGGGAACAGGCAGTAGGTACAGGTCCAGCTCGCCAGTACGCTCTTCAGGGGTAACTGGCTAAGTGGGTTTATAGGGTCGATGGGCTGGAATCCAGGCGTGAGATGTAAACATGTTGGTTGCCTTCTTTCTGCCATTATGTCACCTGTAGGTTTGGTTTGTTTTTGTTAGTTTTCTACCATAGTGGAGGTTTCGCAGGATGGTATTTAGGCTGGAAAGTAGCATTTTTATGTTTTTTGGATGAGGATCCTGGTTGGGTTGGTCTTTTGCTTGACCTCAGCTACACGTAGTGCAGATTAGCTACATACCATATAGGCCACGGACTTGGACCGGGGTAGAGGCAGGGTTGCTTGATAGTCATATAATTAGTTCTCGTATGGGCATGACTCGAGGATGGTAGGTGCGGGGCCATAGACTTTGCTAGCTTAGGATTAGTGGTATGCTGATTAATGATATCCCTGTATCGGCAGGGGCTCATAGTATACCATTATTGGCAGTACAAGTTTAAATACAATTAGATTAACTTCTCAGTACTTTCCTGACTTATGATTTTAACAAATATATAACACCTTTCACTTTTTATCACGATCACTATCTGTATTGCTACTACAATATGCATAATTGAGAAGAAGGAGAGTTAGAGAAAGCTTACAATAGGTGTTCCCGATAGAAGACAAAGGTCTTGTACTATCAGTAACATAGCCAGAGGCCTAGTGCTATTGTAAGGCGAGAAGAAGAAAGAAGAAAAGAAGTATCATTCCCAGTTGCTAAGAACTAACTATCTGAAGGGAGATTGTTACAACAAGTTGGGAAAACAGTCTCCGGGCCCACTCATTCTCCTGTACCATGGCCACTGCCTGCTATGGAGAGAAGGACCTTTGCCACTCAAACATCCTCGACCCCTTAGGGCCAAGGGAATGACATAGCTACATCCTTCCCTGAGAGTACAGCAACAATTCTTAAAGAGGCCAACAGCTCTTTCTATAAAGCTTTGAGGGCCAAGGTCAATGACGGTGGCATGGTTACACTCTTCACCCACGATACTGGGATGCTGGCTACAGAGTATACCACATATTTCAAAACCTTCTCCTCGCGCCTCCTCAAGTCTTACTCTGTATAAGACAACTACTGCCTTTACTTTCATCTAGGACCCTATGAAGTGGAACTTGCCATCTACTCTCCTTCTGTCTCCTTCCTCTCAGACTACTATGACTCCCTCTTTGGGACTCTAAGGGAAACTATCCTCAATATCAAAGTAGTCCATATCCTCACAGTCTATCTCCTCGTATGAGGTGAAGAAATATGCCTATTTAAGGTGAATACCTCATGTATCATCATGGTTCCACTTTCAGATGGAGAGAAGATAGTTGTCAAGAACGTGGCTTAGCGAGGAAAAGGTTTTCACATGATACATGGTTATGAGTCACAGGTATGTTATTGTTTCACACATATGACTCATTTGAGTTATATGATTTGTCATGTAAGGGATTTGTGATGCTTTTGCACATGGCTCAAATATGAGTCATGGGACAAGCGCTTGGCGAGTCTTCCTTGCAAGTGAGTGTACCTTGTGGGTAAGCCTTGGGCATATGATTTATGTTTCACACCTGACCTCGTTATGAGGTCATAGGTTTCACGCATATGACTCAGTCGAGTCATATGATTTGTTTATTGTATTATGATTGGTTTATGAGTTTTCGCACATGACCTCGCTACAAGGTCATGGGTTTTGAGCATGTGACCACTTTGGTCACATTACTAGTTGGTAATGACTTGGTTTCGCACATGTGACCACTTTGGGTCACATGACTATAGGGGGGAAGAATACTATATACGGAGACCAATGCGGCTGAGAAGAATAGGTTCTTCACGCTTTGTTCTAAGTACTTTTCCTACTTCTTGCACTCCGTGTCGGAAGTGAGCATAACCAATACTTTACCTTATTTCGCTCGCGATAAATACTTCATTACTGTTATTTGTTTGTGTTTTTCGTTTCGGGCAGTCGGTTAGAAGTAGTTGTTCTCACTTAGAAGATACTTCAGTGTGAGATATCCGTGGCCTGGTCCTGGTAATCACTGAGTATAGTTTGAGCGAGGATGGCATCTTCGACAGCCTCCTCCTCCACGCATTCTCCCCCCCCTTCGAGGATGTCGTCTCCTGTTCGGTTCGACTCCAACCCCTCCTCCTCGCTTGAGACAGCCCGTGCAGCCTGGTCTCTCGCGCCCGCTACTGAGGCCGACCGTGGCCTCATCCCTACAACTACATGGTCTTATGTTGCACCCAGAGGAAACTTTAAGTTTCTACAGTTCCACCACTGCCACGGGTGTCAGAATGCAGTTAACCCGCAGTTTGATGATTTGGTCCAGCAAATGGTCGCTGACGTGACTATTGCCACGATGAAAGAAGTGGAGGTTTTGGTGAGAGGTTTCCAGATCGGGAGAGGCTGTTCAGCCACCTGTGGCTTGAACAAGGACACTACCACAGGACTCTTCGTACGGTTCAATTCGGACCATGGTTCAGAATATTCTCCAGCCCCCGCACCTTCCCCTCCTAAAGATTCTCAGGCTGTAGTCCCTGAATGCTCCGTCCCCCCCGCCAAGGATAACTCGACTGCCACCACAGTTGAGGCCAGCTCTTGGTCTGCTACTCCTCCCCTCGCTAGGGCTGTCCAAAGCAAGATGCCCAGCTTCCTCTGCCAGGCCCACAATGCCGGGACCTGTTCCTCGACTCCCTCCTTTCAGGCAGGAATGTCTTTGTAACGTGTTCGCAAGGAGCTAATCACGTTATTGGTAATAGATAAGATAGTCGGCAGGTGGCCTGCTCTTCCAGAGAGGAGGCGAGAGCTGAAAACTAAAGGAGGCTTCGAGGGTGTACTGGGGAACAAAGAAGTAACCGTTCAACCAAGTATATTGAAATACTGTCTGTCGAAGTCTGCCTTTTCTATCGTAGAAACAGGCGGTCTTTAAATACACAAATCTGTTCATGTCTAGCACGGACGAAACTAATCAAAGGTATCAATCGATACACTTTGGTAAAACTCCTTAAGTATCAAAGCGATACTTAAAACAAAACATAAAACAAAACCAAGTATCAAACGATACTTAAAACAAACCAAGTATCAAAGCGATACTTAAAACAAAACATAAAACAAAACCAATAACCGAGTACCCGTACTGGTTACAGTCTTCAGGCGAAAGGGCTCTTTACGAAACCCCGAAGTTCAAGCTGGACGACCCTGATGACGAGGATTACAACCCTCCTACCTCGGGAACACGCTGCCGGACATGGTCGGCATCTCCCGCTAAGCAATCTACTGCTCCTCTCCTTGGACCCCAATTTTTGAGGGCTATCAACGTTGATGAGGGGCGGAAAAAACAGATTGTCCCCGCTCTTCCCGGCCTACCCCTAGGCGTTCACCAGGGGCACCTGGCCATCCCTCCGCCTGTGGTACTTCCATCGACAATCGAGGCCACACCCCCTTCTCCATCCCCGCTAATGACTCAGGATGTCCTACCCACCTCTGAGGTGCTGGCCAGGGACACCCCTATGGAACTGGATGATGGACACAACTCGGAAGCGACTGGTTTGGGCGACAGTGTACATGCTCATTCACCAGCTATGGGTTCATCACCTCCACCTATTGTTGGACGATGGGTGTCACCTCCCGGAGGCTAACTAGAAGGTCCCTCAGAAGCCCCCAGTGGCAATTCAACCCCACTTGAAGTCCAGCTCCCAGAGACCCAACCTGAGGATGCCGACACTATAGTGGCCCAGGCGGACTCGATTATGACAGGTGTCTGTGAGATGCTGGATGCTGGTAGGACCCCCTCTCCTGGACCCCGCTCAGGTAGTGTAATTGAGTCCATGTTGGAAGGCCTAGAGGACATCCGGTCTGGCAATACTCAACCTCTGCTCTGGTCAGAATCCGGGTCGATTGAAGATGACACGGTACAGGACGTACGAACTGGGATGAACAGTGGCCCCACCTTTGATGATGAAGGTCCAAGGAACGGGATAAACTACTAGAGTCGAGTTCATGTCTTGGAACAGGCAGTAAAGGCACTGACCGACATTGTTGGCAGGCAAGGAGAGGAAATTGAAGCCCTTCAGGTAAAGTTGTCCCCCTACCGCCCCCCCCCCTGCTGTACCTCGCAGCACGTCCATTGTCTCTTCAGAGCCGACCATACCATCCCCTACCCCCGAGAGAAAGGAGGCCTCTACCGTGGCTCCTACAGCTAAGGCCTCTTTTACAGAGGTAGTAAAACGAATGGCATACTTGCCCAAACCCCCTGCTGGCCCGCAGGAACGAGTACGTCCTACCCGGCCTGCATCAGCGGCCTCATTCCACCAGTCCAGCAGCAGCGGCAGCTCCTCCAGTGAAGGGGGGGTAGTCTTGCGAGTAGCCCGTGGAGGTGAAGGCAAGTCTGTTGACTGGGAAGAAGAGGAGGAGGGGGAAGAAGATAAGAAGAAAGAACGAAGGAAACGGGGCAGACGCCTAAGTGGTGCTGCTAGAAGGAGAAGAAAGGCTGCCAGAAGATCTGGTGAAGAAAAGGAAGCGGCGACCCCGGCCAAGACTCAGGGGAAGGCTGATAAACAGGAATCGGCTCCGAAGGTTGTGGCACCTGTCACTACCGCGGCTCAATCCGGGCCAGCAGCCCTGGCCAGCGTCAAGGTAGGCGCGGCTCAGACACGACAGGAATACCGACGGGTACCAATGGGACCCCCAGACCCACTGAACTCGGTACCACCACCACCATGCTCGTCACCAACCCCAAATGCTAGAGGGAGGCACATCACCAGGTGCTTTGCTACTCGAAAGAAGGTTGTCCTGCCAGAAGGTGTCGATATTGAGGAAATCCGAAATCGGATTAATGTGACCTTTTCCAATTAGTGAAAGATTCGGAGAAATGCTCCTTATATTCGCGCAGGACACGTCTAGCCAGAAATTGGATGTATCTTTCTGACCTTGGCGGCACACTCCATGACAGAGCTAGGCAACAGGTTGGACAAGGCCAGGCTCGATCTGCTTAGGGAATTGTCACTCCCGGAGTTTGAATTCCAGAGGAACCTGGAAAAGGTGAAGATCTTTGTTTCTGGTATTCCGCTTGCTGACACAGGACGAGGATTGATTTGGACGGTGGAAGGATGGACTGGAAGCGTGGCCTTTGATGGCCTTCGCACTGATCTGGAGCAATCCAATACTGGTGTAGTTACTGTTTCCCGGCCTGATATTATGGGGTCCATACATGCCATGAGGCAGGCCAATGCTACAAGTTGTGGCATCCACTTCGTGGTAGAGAATAATGAGGCCATCAAGGAAAGATTGGCAGAGGGAAAGATTTGGTTGCGAGGAGGAGCCCGCAATGTCAGAGTTTTTGAAGAGCATCGCCCCCTTAAGGTATGTGGTAGGTACCTGGAAACTGGCCACTTTGAGGCAACATGCGGCCGTCCCCCTCGGTGCCGATTCTGTTTCGGAAAGCACTTCTCTCGGGAGTACATGTGTAGCAAGCTAGCTTGTCCTGAAGGGGTGGGTCAGGCCTGCGGACATACCAGGAGATAGTGCTGGTTATGCGATCGGAGGGACCACTTCACAGGATACGAGCGATGCCCAGGTATCAAATCGTCATCTCCGACTCCACCTTCCTCGCCTACTGGACAACGAACGGCCACACCGACAAGACCCATGAAGGAACCCATCAAAAAACCGGCACAATAGGGCAAGAGGGCAGAAAGAAATAGGGGGAGAAGAAGCCACAGCCGTGGAAGGTCCCCAACACCCAGGCTGGTCGAAATCAGCAGCGACGAGGAAGAGGAGACCCCCTACCGTAAGTCGGAAAAGGCTAAAGGTAAGGAACAGGAATGGCCTTCCCCCTCCCCGGCACGTGGGATTTTAAAAACTAAGGCTGGTACTGCCACCAAGCCCCAGGATGAGGAAACGAGTTGGGTTGCCTGGGATCTGGATACCACCTCCGCCTATGCCTCTGGCCCTTGTGGCCCGAGTGGATCAGTCGAAGTCCCCTTTTAATGCTTATTACGACAATGGCATTAAACGTGGAGAAGAGTAGTCGGAATCGGGCGCTGGCGTTTGATTTGTTTTACTTTGTTGATTTGATTTTTATTATTGAACCTCCTGTTGATCGAGAGGGACAACATGTACCAGTAGATGTTGATGGATGGGATTTGTTTTCCTTTGTTAAAAGGTCAGGCGTTGAGGTATTTGTTCAGTCCCACATTTGTGGGCTGTTTGAGGTGGTAGGGCATGGGGAAGGGAGTGCTCAGATTGGGTATTGGGAGAAAGGGACAAAGAAGGTACTCGCTGTAGTTTACTTTCGACCTGGCTATACCAAGGACCAGTTTATCCGATGGTTGGATGAGCTAGGAGAACCTGACATTGCGTTTGGAGATTTCAATGCCAGACACTAAGACTGGGACCCAAACGGGGACCATAACAATACAGGAGGACGGTGGCTGAAACAATGGTTCATGGCCACGGCTCGGGATATGAATATGGTACCGCTGACAGTGCCAACCTTTCCAGATATTTCCAGAATTGACCTTTGCCTGCACCGGGCACCGTACGTCCGACATCGATACATGGACGCTACTGGCTGTGAGCATAGTACTCAAGCCCTTAAGCTGAAAGCGGACCTTCCTGACAACATTATGCGTCGGAGGCCGGCTTGGAAGAAAGCAGTCTGGGAAAAAGTTGGAAAGCAGCTGGATGCCCTTAAAGAGGTGGGAGACAAGAAGTTATGGGAAGGGGTGAGAAGTGTGGTGGACGCGCTCCCGCGGGCCTCCATTGGCAGAGGTCGGTGGGAGTGGTGGACACCGGAGCTGGAAACGATGAGGTTAGATGTGGCTCGACTACGACGATACTCCAAACACAAGGCGGAGCGGACGGAAGACTACAAACTAGTCAGGAGTATTTACCGGGCTTGCCTGTTGAGGGCCAGGTTCGAACACATCAGGACCAAGATAGCTGAGAGCCAGGACCCTGACATTTTTCGGCTAGCACGAAAATTAGAGGCCAAGCTAACGCTTCCCTCCATGGTCAGACCAGATGGGTCCTACGCCATGACACATTCTGACATCAGCGACCTGGTTGTACAACAGCTATCCCCTGGCGATCCTGCCCCTTGGAAGGACTCCATGATTGATATGGACAGTGCTCAGGAAATGGAGATCGCCCTTGCTAGGTCCCCTACAAACACGAGTCCAGGTGAGGATGATATTGGGTATCCTTTCATACGATTCTGGAAGCGAAGAGATACAATAACTCTGAGACATTTGGTCGACTATGGGTTAAGTCACAATATTCAGGATTGGCATCGGGCAGAAGTAGTACTCATACCAAAGATTGATAAACCCAGATATGATGTTGTCAAACCGTGGAGAATGATACACCTCCTCCCGACACCTGCAAAGGTTGCAGAACGCGTGATACTACTGAGGCTGGCCATGTGTCTTGATCTGGGGGAGACACAGTTTGGTTCTCGCCGGAAGAGGGGAGTTCACGACGCCATGGCGGTGGTCTTTGAGTTCCTACGACATAAGGAGGGCTATAAACGGCTGATATTGTCTATAGACGTTAAAGGAGGATTCGATAACATTGATGTTGACCTCCTGTCAGACTTCCTGGTTGCCTGGGGGTGTCCGTCGAACCTGTGTCAGTGGGTGCGAAGGTGGACTTCCTGTCGGTCAATTCGCTTCCGGTTTAATGGATGCGTCTCTAAGACCTACTATGTCAGCAAAGGGGTGCCTCAGGGCTCGCCTCTTTCTCCGTTTCTCTTCGGGGCCTACGTAGCAGATATATTCATTCCGCGAATGCGCTACTCCCCCGGGGTCCGATAATTGGTAATCTCATACGTCGATGACACAGTCATCATGGTGGCTGCAGACTCTTGCAAGGCTGCCCGGTACTATGCGGGAGAAACTTTTGCAGACTGCGATCGCATATCAAGGGCTAGGGGGATGGGGTTTAGTGCCCTCAAGACCTAGTGGATCGGGTTCGGGGATCGGGTGTGGGGAGGAATGGAGTTGTTCGGAGACGTGGTTTCACCTTCTGAGGATTTGCGGGTTCTTGGTTATAGGTTTAATGTATTTCTTAACTTTTCTTCTCATGTAAAGTATTGGTTGGAAAGGGGGTTGGGTGTTAGGAGAAGGATTTTGGCGTTAGGGAGGAGATTTGGGAGTGTTGGAGGGCTTGGGGCATGGGAGACTTACCGATTGGTGCAGGCAGCCTACCTTTCGACCGTGTATTATGGACTTGAATTTGTAACCGACCATGGGTCGTATGTGAAACAGATTCAGGTCTACGTCAACGACTGCCTTCGATCGGTCTTCCGGACTCCTATGAGGCTGGCAAACAATATACTGCTGGCTGAGTTCGGAACACCACCTGTTACCATCCAAGGAAGGTATATGCAGAGGGGATACTACAGCCGATTTATTAACTACCAGTACTGTGATCGACACCCCTGGTTTGGTGAGATACGGCACGACTGGAAGCAGGAAGGGATGGTGGCACACCGGCAGAGCTCGGACAAAGAACTCACCTGCCGCCCCACGATTATAATCGGAAAAGGCAAGGCAGTAATGGCTGCACGCCACCGTTCGCTGTACGCAAATCTGTGCAATTCCTCGGACGTGGTCATATACACAGACGGGTCCAAGACCTCTGAAGGGGCTGGTGTGGCATGGGCGGTATTTGAGAAAGGGGCCCTGACCTGTGTCAACGGGTGCTCAGTTCCCCAGTCGTAGAGCATTATTGAATGCGAGCTGTTAGCAGTTGTCTGTGCACTCCGATATGCCTGAGGGATGGCCAAGAGGTGCCCAGTCCATGTGTTTCTGGACTGCGTTCCTGCCCTCACCCTGGTAGATGGTATGTTTTCAGAAGGAGATTCGGCTAAGCTGTGGGAAGTTATAGCACCACTGCTTAATAAGTTTAGCCATGTCAACATCAGCTGGGTTCCGGGATACATGGGCATTGGCGGCAATGAGATGGTGGACAAAAAAGCTAAGGCCTGCGTAGGTCATCCATTGCGGCCTCTGAGTTGGGAAGGGGTAAGCTTTGGGATCGGGCATGCAGCATTGGCCCGAGAATTGCGAAAAGCAGAGTGGGGTTCATGGCACGACAGGGAGGGACACTGGTATTATGCTCGTAAACCTAGGGCACCTCGACATCTTCGAGGCCTCACCCGTATGGACTCCTATGTTTTACTGAGAATTCGCAGCGGGACCGGTTTGGTCGGGCATGACAGTTGTGAAGCAAAGGATGACAGACACCACTGAACTAAGTGCCCCCTCTATGCTATAGGACGCCCTGCTGATGAGGACTTGTACAAGGATTCGGCGATATTGCGGTGGAAGTCCTGGTAGGTGAGTCATAGGTGGTTAGGCCTAGGGATTTCCCGACATGTTGGGACGGTGGATGGGGAGTTGGTAGGGGCAGGTAACCCCTTTAACGGCACACTGATGGTGGAAAGAGATGGTCGGTTGGTAACGGTGGAGGATCCCACGACCTGTACCCGGTGCGAGAAAAGACACAATGGCAGTGGATACGTTCTACCGAGATTGGTAACCATGCCGAAGAAATGGTTTTTCTTGCCGGACCAGCGACGCTGCGAGTGTCCCTGCTGTGGGACTGCGATTTCAGCGACGGCTATCCAGAAACGAGTCACCTTCGCCGAAGACTTTGAGAAAAAGCCCTGCTATTTACGAACTTGTCACAATCGGTTTTGGCATTCTCGGTACCAGCAATGGGACGAGCTGGACCTCGCAACTCGGATGTCGGTGGTTTTACGGTGGGCTAAGACAAAAGCATTGTTAAAAGTAAAGCGTTGTTCATTTTGTGGGATGGTTCTGGCCGAGGGGTACATGGACCTGGGACTACATTATAAGAAGACGGAGGGATGTTAGGATAGACTGTATGTTTCCTTTGTAGAGTACGTGGGACAGATTGTGTTGGAAGCAGATAGGAGTGAGGGTATGAGACGGTGGCTGGGAAGCGAGGTGGGAAGACGCGTTTATCTGGGGCAGCACTAGTTGCTGTGAGCGCCCGTGAGCCCATTTAGGTAGTGATTTTTGGATTTATGTTTGGGGGGAGTGGCTGCGAGGCGGAATGGTCTGCGGTAGTATATTTTAGATAGTTTGTTTTATGGAGCGAGGGGGAGACTGGTCGCATGCCGGTGTCGGCGGTACTAGTATAAATAAAATTAGATTGAATTCTAAGTACTTTTCCTACTTATTACTTTAACAAGTATAAAACACCTTTACAATCTTTATCTTTATTGCAACGTTATCATTACACCAAGGAAAGCTCTTCACCAAGGAGAATTAGAGAAAGCTTACGATTGCCGTTCCCGATAAAGGACAGAGGTCTTGTACTATTGGTAACATAGGCAGAGGCCTAGTGCTATCGTAAGATAAAAGAAGGAGAAGAAAGAGAAGAGAAGTATCGTTCCCCATCGCCAAGAACTAACTGTCCAAGGAGGGATTGTTACATTACAAAGCGTCACCTAGTGCAATGCCAAACGATACAAGATGGCATTCTTCAACCCAGACAGGGAAGGAGATATCAGCATTGACGATCAAAATCTCAACCTAGGAGGATTCAGCGACGCCCTAGATCACGTTTCAGCAGAGCCCTCAAGAGCAGCAAGCCCAGTAACCACAGAGAAAGGATTACCAGTCGATAGCTCCTCCGTAGGAACTCCACGACCCCATAGAATGTCAGGATCAGCAGTACCTGGGCCACGGGCCCCTGCTGCTCCCGTACCAGGCACCAGCATACTTGGAATAACTGAGAATTAGTTTCAAGCATTTCTAGCAGCAACACGAAATACAGGACAAGAAAACATCAAACGACTGAAAGCAAAGCAATCTGACACATACAAAGGAGCCGAAGACAAGCTACGAATATTCCTGGAACACTGTGAAGGATATTTTACCATTAAAGGCAATGGAGAACACTACGATGAGATCAAGATTCCATATGTTTAATCCCTACTAAGAGGACTTGCGAGGTAATGGATCATGCCGTTCCAAGATGGAAGGAAACAGAGAGAATACGTGACCTATGAAGATTTTAAAGCAATACTCTTCTCACAATTCGGGAATCCCAACGCCAAAGAGACAGCAAGACGAAAGCTGGAAAAACTCCAACAAGGAAAACAAATCTTTTCGGCATACTGGAACAAATGCTGACTATTGGAATACTAGGCCGAGTTTGATGATGCTACCCTCTACATCATCCTCCTAAGAAACTGCAGCGAAAGACTCCGAGAGGCATGCACAATTTCCGACTTGCGTTACACCACGGCAGAACAATTTTCAAAGTAGACCATTGATAAGGAAAGCAGGCTAAACATGGTTTGAAGCAACTCAGAAAATACTATAGCACACAGGATGGTCCAATGATCCAGGAATGAGGATGCCATCTTCGAACTCCAAGCGGTTCGATGAGAAAGTTGAGCATTACCACCAGGCGAGCCAACTGAGTTGGACAAATCAAGGGCAAGACCTGCTCTGAATGTGTCGAAGGAAGAATATGCCAGAAGAATGAACGGGAAACTCTGTTTAAGGTGTGGAAAAGCAGGACATCGGATATGAGAATGCAGAAGCCGACCCGACAATGGTTACCAAGGCACCAAAGCTGCTGGAAATAATTGCTTCCAGAATCAAAAGAGGAGTAACATTCGCAAAATGATCGCAGAAGATTCACCGGCAGAAAACGATGCGGGTCTCCAGTAAACGGTAGTCTGGGAGACCCAGGATGTGGACCTTGAAAACCCATCAAGTTAGCAAACTATTACACGGCACTATACACGCAAAGAGGAGAAGAAGAAAGAGATTATGTGATGATCAAGGCGAAGATATACAACGAAGAAAACGAAGAAACAACAATATATGCAATGCTCAACTCTGGGGCCACCGAAGACTTCATCGACAAGGAAATCTGCGACAAATACAGCCTCCACACTAATGAAGTGAAGAAAGCGAGACAAGTCTACCTAGTGGATAGAAAGCCAAGCACAATCGGTCCTATAACCCATACGGCAACAGTACCTATAGACATTGACAGCTATAGGGAAATGGCAACCTTTTACGTAGCAGATCTCAAGAACCATGCAATAGTCCTTGGGATGCCATGGTTGAGAAAACATAATCCGACAATCGATTGGAATGAGAACAAGATGACCTTTGCAAGAGAACTATATGCGACATGATGTGTCAATAGTTCGCCTGTGGTCTACTCGACACCGATACGAGAAGCGGAAGAAGAAACCTTGCATGCAAAGTTTGCCAAGATGCGGCAAGATAAGAGAGTCCGGATACAAAGACTGGACCAAGAGGCAAAAGTGCCTACCAAGGATTCCAAAGGGGCAGCAGGACATGACCTGTATGCCAACAAAGGAATCAAAATACCTGCCAACGGGCAGGCAATGATAGCGACAGGAATATCCATTGGACTACCAGAAGGCACCTATGGACGAATAGTACTCCGCGGTGGTCTAGCAGTCAAGCATCGACTCATGACCATGGCAGGAGTGATTGGCGTTGACTACACAGGTGAAATCAAAGTGGTCCTGCCCAACTAGGCTCAAGAGGACTATGAAGTCCAAAGAGGAGATCGAATCGCACAGTTGATCATCAAAAAAATCAACAAAGAGGATCTGCACGAAGTAGATCAACTGGAAGAAACCACAAGAGGAAACAAGAGATTTGGAAGCACGGACCAAAAAGAGCCCGATGCAACAAAAAGAATCGAGACCAAAGAGATCACAGTACAGGTCATTTGACGGTACTAGCGAAGAGGAGATACAACAGGAATTCTCAAATAGATATACAAAGACGAAAAAGCAGTTCTAGCGAAAATCGACATCAGCACAGAACAAGCAATCCAGGATAGGAAATACCAAAGCAAAAAAGGATGGAAAGAATTGGTTCCAAAGGAATATCATCAATTCACGAGCCTATTCCAAGAAGAGGAAGCTACAGAGCTACCACCACAAAGACTAGGAATCAATCACGCAATTCAGCAGGAAGAAGACGAGGAAACAGAAATAACAAAAGAGATTCCCTACAAGAGGTTATACCCATTAGGGGAAGCAGAGCTCGAAGAACAGAGGAAGTACATCGAGTAAATCCTAAACTGAGGATGGATCAGAGACTCCTTCGCATCAGGAGGATCCCCAATACTATTCGTTAAAACGAAAGATGGAAAAATGAGACTCTGCGTGGACTACAGAGCCCTCAACTCGGTTACCAAGAAAGATCGATATCCACTACCCTTGATTGGAGAAGCATTGGATAGACAGCAGTCAGCAAAATACTTCCTCAAACTCAACATCAAGAACGCATACCACAATATATGCATCAAGGCAGCAGACGAATAGAAGACTACATTTGCCTCAAGATACAGAATGTTCGAATACTTTGTTAGGCCCATTGGGCTAACCAATGTACTGGCTTATTCCAGAGATGGATCAACAAGGTACTCAATAAGTACCTCAACATATGTTGCATCGTATACTTGGACAATGTACTCATCTATTCGGAAAACATGCAACAACACCAGAAAGATATCAGCAATATCATGGCCGCAATTCAAGGATCAGGAATGAAGATCAAACCAACAAAATGCAAATTTCATAAAGAAGAAACGGAATACCTCAGATTTATCATCAATCAAAGCGGGGTCAAGGTCCACGCAGTCAAAACAGCAGCAATATGGGATTGGGCTAAACTGAACAACAAAACAGATGTTTAATGCTTTATGGGATTCTGCAACTTTTATCGAAGGTTCATAGAGCGATTTAGTAGGCTTGTAAAACCAATCTACAACCTAACAAAGAAAGACAAGAAATGGGAATGGAGAGAAACAGAACAGAAAACATATGATGCAATACGAACGCATCTAACATCGGCACCTATACTGGTTGATTTCGACCCAAACCGAAGGACAATGATCGAAACAGATGCCTCAAAATAGATGTGCTCAGGCATACTATCACAACAATACGAGGATGGAAAATGGCGGCCAGTGTCTTACCAATCCAAGACAATAACCCCTGCGGAGCGCAACTACGACATTGCAAATAAAGAACTATTAGCGATAGTTCAAGCATTAAAGGAATGGAGCAGATACGTTTTGAACAATGACCATCCAGTCCAAGTTCTAACCGACCATAAGAATCTGGTCCCGTTCATGACTACGAAAGAACTGAACGACAGCCAGATAAGGTGGATGGAACATTTTCGTAAATACAACTTCAAAATCCTATATCGACCAGGCAAAGAGAGTGGAAAACCAGAGCTCTCACAAGGATTGCAAGCGACAAACCACAAACAAAAGAAGATGAATGAATCAAATAGAAAACATGAATGCTATTACCGAAAACCTACTTCTAGGCAATGGAGGTTATCCAATTCACATCAACTAAGGAAAGGGAGATTGAGAAGGTAAATGAAGGAGACAAAACAATTCAGGCAATAAGAGAAGCATTGAAGAAGGAAAAAAGGAGATGAAAGGAATTGCTCTGGGTTTATGCCAATTGAAGGATGGGAACATGTGGTATGACAAAAAATAAGGGATTCCGGAAAAAGAAGAGATAAGGACAGACATCATACGACAATACCATGATATCCGAACAGCAGGACATGGAGGAACGGCTAAAACCACGGAATTCATCACGAGGTCATTCCATTGGCCAGGACTATGTAAAGATATTAAACGATATGTCAAAAACTGTGACATATGTCAAAGGACAAAAACGGCTAAACAAGCACCACCTGGATTACTGAAATCGAATAAAGTTCCCGAACGACTATGGGAAACAATTACTATAGATTTTATCACGGACCTACCGGCATCGGAAAATTGTGATAGCATCCTGGTCGTGGTGGATTATCTGACCAAAATGACTCATTTCATTCCAGTCAGAAAAGATATCGACACAAGGAATTTTATACAGACTTTCTTCCGAGAAGTCTTCCGACTTCATGGCCTCCTAAAGAATATTATTACCAATCGAGAAACACTATTCACATCAGGATTATGGAAGAAAGTAACGGGAGAAATAGGGATACAATACAGAATGAGCACAGCGTTCTACCCACAAATAGATGGATAAATGGAAGGGGTAGATGCGATACTCGAACATCCCACAAGTAACCACCCCCATGGAGCTGAACGACCTTCTGCTTTCCCACTTCTTTCCCCTAAACCCCCCGCCTTCTGCCCACCAATTCTTAGGGCCTTCAAGGACGCACCCCCACCATTGGTTGAAGAAATAGCCACAGCACTCAGAAAGTCCTCATCCTTCTCAGCTCCTGGCCCCGACCTGTTTCCTTACTCTGTTTGAAAAAAGATCAACAAATCCCGCCCCTCTCGGTTGGTTGAACTTCTATCCCCGCTGGTTTCATTTGGTTTCCACCCGGTATCGCTCAAGATAGTGTATGGGATAGTCCTGGACAAACCAGGCAAACCCTCCTACGACACTCCTGCCTCTTTCCAAATAATTGTCCTCCTGGAGACAGTTTCCAAGATCCTGGAAAGGATAATAGCGAATCGCCTCTCACCACTAGCTAGATCTCTGGGCCTGCTCCACCCACATCAATGTGGCTCCCTTCCAGGGCTCAACACCTTCGACGCCTGCGCAACTCTGGCCCATGAGGTCTTGACACTACAACGCCCCTAGTTGGTGGCGTCCATCCTGTTCCTTGATATCAACGGAAGCTTTGACAATGTCTCCCCAAATGACCTCTTCCATATGCTAGGCTCGAAAGGCATATCACCATATCTCTGCTCCTGGGTCAGGTCCTTCTTAACAGACAGGTAATGCCATCTTGTCTTTCAGGGCTCGCCCAGGGTTTTCAAACCAGTCCAGGTTGGCACCCTACAAGGGTTACCAATCTCGCCTCTTCTTTTTGTCATCTACATCTCATCCCTCCACTTCCCTGTACCGCGCCGTCTTATCTTGTCCTATGTGGACAATTTCGCGGTTACTGTTGCCTCCAACTCCTACAGAAGGAATGTCCAACGTCTCCAACACCTGGTCAAGATGTTGACCCAAAGGGGCAAGCGACTTGGTGTTTCCTTCTCTGTACCCAAGACTGAACTTATGCATTGGAGGACGCCCAGACAAAGGGACCTCACATCCACTGTCCCCATTGTCATTGATGGTCTCCTCTTCCGCCCCTCCTGGGTGGTCTAATGGCTCGGACACTGGTTTGAGTCGGCCTCCTGCTCCCTTCGTTGGGCTACCAACACCCACTTCTCGAAGCGTCTTGCACTCGCCCAGGGGGGTTTTCTCAATGATTAGAAGGCTCTCCGGTCCCGGCAAAGGCCTCGCCCCCTTCCTCTGCCATAGACTAGCATCCTCCCTCCTTGCACTCATACTTTTCTTCGGTGCAGACTTGTTCACACCCTCAGCCACCATGACCGACTGGCTTTCCGTTTTTTGGAGACAAGTCTAGCGGTGGGTCACCAAATGTTTCTCCGAAACCCCTACCGGTATTCTCCCCTGCGAGTAGGCCCTTCCGCCAGTCCAATGCATTGTTGAATACCGTCAGCGCTTGGCGGCACTTAGGATGGTATGCCTCCCACCAGAAAGGAATCCAGCCACTGCACGGCTGCACTCCTCCGTCCCCACAACTTCTTGTTCCCGCTCCCCCAGAGGACCACCGTGGCTTGACAGTGGGTCTTACCCCGGGCTACAGACCCCTATATTGGAAAACCCCGGAGCCATCCCCTCCAGTAAGGAGGCGTCTCCCGCTTGATGCAATAGCCCACAGAGTGGTCAAGCTAGTCGACAATCTCTCTCGTGTCCCACCAGCCTCGCCCGACCTCCTCCCTAAGCCCCTACCCCCCGCA
>NW_003298908.1:67231-82940 GCF_000151645.1 Tuber melanosporum
CACCCCACCCCTTTATAGGGCTGGGGAATTTCGTGGCGGGCCGCATCTACCAAATCAGGTCTGGAAAGAGTTACCTGGCCGCCCACCGCTCTTGGAGTAGACCCAGACGCCCCGGACACCTGCTCCTACTGTGAGGAAGGGCCTGAATCTTTCCACCACGCCATTCTCAACTGCCCCTCATGTACCAGAGCCAGAGACGCCCACCTCCCGGGGGTCAAGTGCCTGGATGAAGGGGAGCCCATCTGGTCGTCACCAGTGCTGCTTCATCAACTGGCCGCATACATCTCCTCCACTTCAACCGGCTTCCCCACAGACATGCCTGCATTCAAAGATCTACCTGCTGGGGCCAGCCATGTAGGGAGGCTCCTTTGCTCCCTCGGCTCTTCCTCCTCAGCCTAGGCCAGGGCTGTTGACACACTGGTTTGGTTTCCTTGTTTGTATGATTTCGCTTTAAGTTTAGTTTGAATGTTTCCCTTTATAGTGAGCTATTATGCGTTTTGCGATATGGGTTGTTTGCGCTTTTTGGAGGCACTGGTTTGGTTTCTTTTATTTTGTTTGTTTGGGATTAAAGTTTTGTTTACGCCATACCTAATGCTGCATGCGAGTTCTTGTACCTAAACAATCAATACATGATTATAAAAAAATAAAAATAAAAATAAATAAAAATAAAAAAAGAATACGCTACTCGAACAATATTTACGGGCCTACGTCAATTATCAACCAGATGATTAGTACAATCAGTTATCAATGGCCAAATTCGCATACAACAATGGAAAGTAAGAAACAATTAGCACGACACCCTTGTTCACAAATTACGGACAACATTGACAAAGTCGAACCAGATATCATACGATTAATGGTATAATATCGGATAAAACGAATATGGGAAAACTACACGAGATATTACAATACGAAATGAGTCAAGCACAACAACGACAAAAAGAACAATACGATAAGCACTGAAGACCAGATCTGAACATACAACCAGGAGATATGATATGGCTAATACCACGCAATATCCATACGACGCGATCATTAAAGAAATTGGACTACAAGAAAATCGGACCATTCAGGATACTGGAAAGAGTAGGCAGCCGAGCTTATAAACTCGACCTTCTACTCTCGATGTGAATACACAACACATTCCACATCTCACTCCTCGAATTACACAACGACAACAAGTTTACCTTGCAAACAATTATTTCTTCTCCTTCAATCGAACTTAACGGAGAACCTGAATATGAGCTCGACAAAATAGTCGACTCTCACTTCTTCCACGGTCACCTCTAATAGCGAGCCAAGTAGATGGGATACTCGCCCGAACACGATAAAATTTGATATTTCGCACACACCTTTGAACATGTACAAGATGCTATTTCAACCTTCCACCAATAATACCCAGGCAAGCCCAGTCCAGGTAACAATCACCTTCAACCAAGATAAAGGCGAGGGAAAGGCTCCTGCGCCATTGCACAACACGAGGGCTGGGGTGATAGCCCCCGCCAAACCATACCGACCAGCCCCGAATACTCATTCATTGGGCCAACCGATGAAGAACTTAGGGAGAGGGAACAACAAGCACAGCATAACGCTATATAATGAACAGTATGCTATGATGATGGGTGCCAAACACACTTTAGTGACAAAGAAGGCTCAGAATAATTCCCGAGGAAATGTTGAAAGCGTGGTCTACGTCCGGACCATGTCCTGAAGCATTGTTGCCAATGCTTCAGAAATGGGTACAGGATGCACATGGCACAGAAGGTTTCTGCGGGATACTATCCACAAAAGGATGGAAGCAGGAAAGAGTTAGAAGAAGAAGATGCCAGGAAGGCATGGGTCGCGAGAATGTAGTCCAGGAAAGGAGGGGCCTAAAACTCCTCAGCAGACACGGAACCGGACGTCAGGAGCCTTTACGGGCAAATCGGGGGACTCCGAGAACAGCTTGGCCAGGCCGAGGCCACAATTTCAGCAAATGACAAAACAATCATGAAGCTATGACAGCTGAACAATAATCAGCGGCACATGATCGAAATGGCGAATCTGACCCTAGAATCGGTAAGGATCAGATGGAGGACAGCAGACGAAAGGTTCCACAAGCTGAGCAGAACCATGCGCTCGGCAGGAAGGAAACTATTGAAACTGGGAGAAAAAGCCTGATGGGACTCAGGCATAAGAGGAGAGGAGCTAATAGCACGAACGTGGCTCAGCGAGGAAAAGGTTTTCACGTGACACATGGTTATGAGTCACAGGTATGTTATTGTTTTGCACATATGACTCATTCAAGTTATATGATTTGTTATGTGAGAGATTTGTGATGCTTTCGCACATGGCTCAAATATGAGTCATAGGACATGCGCCTGGCAAGTATGCCTTATGAGTGTACCTTGCAGGTAAGCCTTGGACATATGATTTATGTTTCACACCTGACCTCGTTATGAGGTCAGGGGTTTCACGCATATGACTCAGTCGAGTCATATGATTTGTTTATTGTATTATGATTAGTTTATGAGTTTTTGCACATGACCTTGCTACAAGGTCATGGATTTTGAGCATGTGACCACTTTGGTCATATGACTAGTTTGTTATGATTTGGTTTCACACATGTGACTACTTTGGGTCACATAACTATGGGCGGGAAGAATACTATATAAGGAGGCCAATGCGGCCAAGAAGGATAGGTTCTTCACACTTTGTTCTAAGTACTTTTCCTACTTATTACTTTAACAAATATAAAACACCTTTACGATCTTTATCTTTATTGCAACGTTATCGTTACGCCAAGGAAAGCTCTTCACGAAGGAGAGTTAGAGAAAGCTTATGATAGGATTTCCCGATACAAGACAGAAGTATTGTTCTATCGGTAATGTAGCTAGAGGCCTAGTGCTATGGTAAGACGAAAGAAAGAGAAGAAAGAGAAGAGAAGTATCATTCCCCGTCGCCAAGAACTAACTGTCTAAGGAGGGATCGTTACAATAGTAGCCAGCACCATTCTCTACCCATCCAGAAGTTGAATCAAAAGGACGTTCTCCACAAATAAGTTCACCCAATGCAGGAACTACTGGTACTATGGCCACGAGGCGGTAAGATGCAAGATGGACCACTCCATCTGTCCCATATCAAGCCTCAGTCACACCAGAGCAACCCATGGCTGGCAGAACCTAACATGTCCCAAGGAGGCAACTTTAAGCCGGTTGACAACTGCTGACCCACCTCTGTCTCCTGCTGCCCCATCTGTGTATCTACCTACTCTGCCTTCAATCAGTCTTGCCCAGAAGGCCTACAACTTCCCCTCCCCACATCAAGCAATGTCGCCTCTCCTAGGGGAGGAAGAGATGGATACGACAGACAATAGAGGAGAAGGCCCTTCTGCCAGACCTGTATCGCTCCAGCACCTTGCTCCTCCCTTAGACCTGGGACATGGCCTCTCCCACAGAGCCCCTCCTAAGCTCCCTGTCACTACCCTATTTAGACTCCCCAGCAGAGTATTCCCCAGCACCACATCAGACTCCTAAGGACCTGGCTCCTCCTAATCCTAGGAGGAAGCGACTCCAACCTCTCGCCCCAAGCCGCATGTGTGTTTATTCCTATAATGTGTGAAAACCACTCTACTCCTCCTCTACTCCCAGTTTCTATTACTCCTCCTCAGAGTAGTAACTCCTCGTCTCTCGTTCAACATAACTGCCTGAGAAGCTGGAATGTGTTTCTTTCTGTCTTTAATGTCTTGGTTGCCCTACTCTCTCCTCCTTCCCTTGTGGTCCTTCAAGATCCCTCTTTTTTCATGGTCAACCGCTGTTGTTTACCGGCTTTGAGTTTTTTGCACCTGCAATCATGCAGGGGGAGAAACTGGGTGTGATAGCTTTTGCCCAGAGTTCCTTTTTTGATGTTATTGTATTAATTTATGGCTGCTTTTTTAACCTCACTGCCCTTATTACGGTAGATGTCTACACCTCCTCTGGTTTTTTTGACTCCTCCATGCAAGATTTAGTGTGTACAACTTGTCTTCCCTTTAGACTTTTTCCTCATTCCACCTCGCTATCTCCCATGAGGAGGCTTTTCCTGACCTTGACTTTCCCATCTTAGTGGTGGAAGATTTCAATCTTCACCACCTGCAATGGGATCCTAACCACCACATAAGAAAGAAGAAGATTAGTACTTCATATCTGTATACTGACCTTACACTAGAGTGGTGTTTCTCCCTTCTTAACACCCTTAAGGTGTATCCATATTTCTCCCTTGGGCAGACTCATACACTCTTAATTATCTACTTGTCTTTCTCCAACTAGCATCTTTCTTCCTTTGTAGAATCCTGCGATATGTTTCTTCAGTCAACGGTATCTGACAATGTTGCTATATCTATTACACTTTCTTCCCCTATACTCTCACCACCTCAGCTTATACTCCACTCGATGGCCACCAACTAACCTCATATTTATGATGATCTCCACTGACTCGAAGTTTCTACCACACCTTCTCTTGGAACCTAGCATGCTCTCAACACTTGGCTAAATACCAATATTAACAGAGTACACATGGTCCTGACAAAGTACAAAGCCATAAAAAGGCTGTGTACCTACCTAATGCCTTGGTGGTCTGACTCACTATTTGACCTAAGAGTAATCTACCAATCTCGTGCCAGCAAGGCCTGTACCTATCTTTCGAATAAGACCCAAACCGTTACCAGGCTAGTCTGGACCCCTTACTTTAAGGCTGTCAAAAGAGCCAAGAAGGAACACTGGGCATGGTTCCTAGATACTAGTGTCCAGAATGTGTAGAGAGCGAAGAGGTTCATGCTCTGCAGGTTGATGCATTACTTTCTCTTCCTGCCTCATGCTACTTCTCTAATTGAACTGAATGACTCACTACTCTCCCTCTTCTCCCCTGCCTGAACCCATACTTTCTGCCCCGCAATACAGAGAGCCTTTAAGAGCTCTCCCCTCCTGCTGGTAGAAGAGATTTACGTCGCTCTGAGTAAGTTATCCTTTCCTTCCTCAGCCCCCAGACCTGACCTCATCCCCAGTGCTATATGGGGAAGGATTAACACAGCATGTACCTCTCTGCTAGTCACCCTCCTTTCCCTCCTAGTCTCGTTTTGTTTCCACATAGCATCACTCAAGATGGCAAATGGGGTGGTGCTGGACAAGTCTAGAAAGTCTTCTTATGACACTCTGGTGTTCTTCCATACTATTATCCTCCTGGAAACAATCTCCCAGATTTTGTAAAGAATAATGGCAAACTGTTTCTCTCCTCTGATAAGGACTGTTGGCCTGCTCTACCCACACCATTTCAACTCTCTTCCAGGTCTCAGTACCTTAGATGCATGTACTACCCTAGCTCATGAGGGCCAAACACTCCAACACCCACAGCTCATGACTTCCACCATGTTCCTTGACATCAAGCGGAGGTTTGACAATGTCTCCCCTAAGGACCTTTTCTATACATTGCGCTCCAAGTGTGTTCCTCTTTACTTCAACTCTTGGGTTAGATTCTTCCACACAGGCCGACAATGCTTTCTCAATATTCAGGGTTCTTCCAGGGTCTTCAAGCCAGTCAAGGTTAGCAACTGACAAGAATCTCCCATTTGGCCGCTCCTGTTGATCATCTATGTCTCCTCTCTCTACTGTCTGATTCCATGGAGCCTGTAACGTGTTCACAAGGTGCTAATCACGTTATCGGTAAGGAATACGATAGTTGGCAGGTGGCCTGCTCTTCTGGAGAGAAGGCGAGAGCTGAGAACTAAAGGAGGCTTCGAGGGTGTACTGAGAAACAAAGAAGTAACCGTTCAACCAAGTATATTGAAATACTGTCTGTCGAAGTCTGCCTTTTCTATCATAGAAACAGGCAGTCTTTAAATACACAAATCTGTTCATGTCTAGCATGAACGAAACTAATCAAAGGTATCAATTGATACTCTTTGGTAAAACTCCTTAAGTATCAAAGCGATACTTAAAACAAAACATAAAACAAAACCAATAACCAAGTACCCGTACCGGTTACATTCCCCAAAACAAAACAACTGTTTAAGCAAACAAAACCTAATAATCAACAAAAGCGGAGTCTGAGAAACTAAAGGCTTCAGTTTCCGCTAAAAGCTCTTCATCGTAAGTGTCACACCAGGGACAAGAGGAAACTCTAAGGAAACACTTAGACTCGAAGAAATCTAAATCACAGTAGTCACGAATACCAGATTCGTGCTGTACATCAACCCAAGCATGATCGCAATCAGGACAGTAGTCAATCTAGAGGATTTCGAAATAGTCTTCAAGTTGGATAACATCGCTGTTCAACAACAGTCCAACAATCTGTTGTCGCTGCCTCACATTAAGCTCCACATAGTTTGACATCGTTATGGTATTCGGATGGTGATTGTTGACTAGATAAAGTTGTCGAGGGCCTGCTCCATAGCTTGATTCTCCTCATCGCTACTCTCGAATTCCGATTCAAAGTATGGTGCCCAAAATCCATCTCTAGTTTCGAGTTCTGCATGCCATCGCTCAGTTTCTGGCATCGTGGGTGTCCAGCACATAGTGATGTAGTTGATTGTTGGGGGAAGGGATCCATTCGGCATATTTTCTTTCTACCATTCATTCACCATATCCATAGCGTGCTCTAGTCCTTCCAGTAGTTCCCAACTGTTTTCGCTCGTTGGATATCCGTTCCATTTGACTAAGAATTGATCATTTCCATGCCAAAGGCGGTGGTCTCGGATTTCTTCAACTTCCCATTCATCTTTCTTCTCAATGATGATAGGTTCGGGTCGAGAGTGGGTTCTTCCAGGGAACTTAGAATCGTCATTTGGGTCGAATCGTTTGACAGCAGAGGCGTGGAATACTGCAGTATTGCGGCGGTACATGCGTCCATCCATCTGGAGAGTGTAGTTCTCTGTATGTTCGTCAAAGGATAAGACCTTAAAAGGTCCTCGCCATCGGGGTTGCAGTTTCTTGCTGCGTCCAACATTGGTGATGAACATGTTTCCATGTACCATGAGCATATCACCTGGTGGAATAGGGACATGTTTGCGTCGTCGCTTCTGAGCAGTAGTGGTGCTTCAGAATCGGGCAGCCTTAGCAGCTTGGAAAGCGTCATTCCGAATTGCTTGATGGCAGTTTAAGTGGTCATCGGAGGCAGGGACTGAGGAGTTCTTGAATAGAGTTGTAGGTAGGAGAGGGTATTGGCGGCCAAAGACTGCCTTGTATGGTGACATCCCCAAGGTATCTGAAAATCAGGCATTGATATATGAAGCGAGTTCGACAAGGGCTGGTTCCCAGTTGGTTTGTCGTTCATTGATCATGTTTCTAATTCCGGTCTTAACCTCGCGGATTTTTTGTTCTGCCTGGCCATTAGTCTCATGATGTCCTGGGGCAGCGATAATGTGGTTTATTCCGAGGGAGGTCAAGGTTTGCTTCCAGAATCTGGCGGTAAAGCGGGGATCAACATCACTGACAATAGATAAGGGGTACCCGTGGGGGGTAAACAAGTATCGTTGGAGGTTATTCCAGGTGACTTTGGAGGAATCGGTAACCTTCATTGGTATTAACCAGGTGTATCCGGAAAATCGATCCACAGCTACCAGGATGGTGTCATATCCGGCGGACTTGTTGAATGGTCCTGCGAAATCGATAGCATAGGATTCAAATATTTCACATGGTAGTTGGAGGGTCTGAGCTTTCCCTTCAGGAAGTTGTGTTCGCTCCTTGTTTGCCTGGCAGAGTTCACATTGTTTGACAAAATCGCGGAAATCCTTGCACATCTCAGGCCAGTAAACATATTCTGAAGCATATTGAAGGTTGCGGTCCGCACTGTGGTGTCCTTTGTTGTGAATCTCGGATATGACATATTCTCTAATAGTCATTCCATTGAACATATGGCCCTTTGGTATGTATAGGCAACGTTCACCATAACGGGTGCTGGTATAGACCATTCCGTTTGATATGTTGTAGGGAGCAAGATCTCCATGCCTGGAGCTATCCATGACTTTGAAGTAAATTGGGTCATGGCGATATCCTGCTATCATTTGGCTTCGGAAAGAGGAGGTTAATTCTTCTGTGGTTGATCTAACATCTCGTTCATCCTCGATTAGGGATCCTCTTGTTGGTTCGATAGGGGCTTCCTCTTCCTCAAAGGTTTCGTAGAGTTGACGCCGATGCTCGGGAATAGTAGGGGGTATGACTGTGACAATGGTCTCATTGTTGTATACTCGTAAGGGTCTACCATAAAGTGGTCGTGAATCGATTATGAGAGGAGCGGATGGTGGGGCTGACTGTGGGGGGTGTAAATAGGATATTGCATCCATGTAGGCTGCTGCTTGTTCGAGTTGTTCAAGACCTTGGTATCGTGTTGGAGCAGGGTTAAGGATATGAGGAGGTTGGGTTGACTCATTTTCATCGATCATCTCTTCTTCTCCTTCTGTGGTGTCGAAGCTGGTGTCTTTGGAATCATCAACAGGCATATAGTACAGTCGCTGTTATCTGTTTCCGAACTTAATCTCAGTCTGGTGAAAAGGGCAGGTGTCGTGGTAACAGTGGGACCAGTGGAGTCTGCTTTGTTCAAGTTCGTGAGGAGGTGTGCTGCGGAGAGTGCAATTGTCTTTCCATTCTTCATCAATGTCCTTTCCTCCTTCTGTTCCGGCAGCACTGTACATGGTGTAAGAGAAAGGATTGGAGGGAGAGGCAGACCTGGCGGTAGCCATTGATGGTTCTTGTGCATAGGAGGTGTCGTCAGGGCTGTCCTCGCTTTGTCTTGTGTGGTCGTGAACGAGAGGGAGGTCTGCGATGTCTTGATTCTCATATAGGCGGGAGAGAGCCTCAGCTAAATAGTTCGTTCTTCCAGGGGTATAGATGATTTTTGCATCGTATTTGCTGATCTCGCCTATCTATCTTGTTCTTCTTCTTCCAGGTATTCTTTCTGTTTTAAGATTAGTGAGAGGTTGGTGGTCGGTGACAATAGTGAAGGCATTGCCCATCAGGATGTGGTTGAAAGCGGCGAGAGCATCAATCACAGCAAGGGCTTCCTTGTCTGTTGTTCCATAGTTCATTTGTGAGTTAGTGAACTTCCTGCTGTGTAATGCCGCCGGCCTTGCCGTTTCATGGGAGGCCCCTTGCCCAACCCATGCTCCAACTCCAACATCCGATACATCAGTAATCAGCCATATCGGTTCTGGTTTACTATAGTCGATTGGTTGAATAATGTTGGCGTTTTTAATCAATTCCTTGATGTTGGTAAAGGCTTGGTCATGAGTGTGGGTCCAGACAAATTCTGCATTGCCAGTAAGGTCTGTGAGCGGCACTGTCACAGTGGCGTAGTGTGGGAGGAACTGGGAAATATAGTTGACTAGTCCTAGGAATCACATGAGTTCCTTTTGATTCCGGGGTGTTGACCATTCCGTTAAACATGCTATTTTTCCAGGGGCTGCGTGTATTCCTTCATCATCTATAACATGTCCTAGGATATCGAGTTTATCGGCAAACAGAATTGATTTGTTTCTGCTAGCGTAGAATTTAGCTTCCCTTAGTTTGGTACAAACCAATCCTATATGGTAGGCATGTTCTATTTCGGTGTTCGAGAAGATGAGAATATCATCAATGTAGACCCAAACAAAATGGTGGAGGTATTCACTTAGGAGGTTTTCCATAATTCGCATAAAGGTGGCGGGCGCATTCATATCACCTTGTAACATAACTCGGCGAATGAAACTTCCAAAGGGTGTTTTGAAACTGTTGTAGTGTTCGCTGGCATAGCTTAGGTCAATCTTACTTCAGAATCTTGCCCGTCCAACTGCATTTAGAATCTGGGTTTGGTTTGAGATAGCGGAGCTGTCCATAACTGTGTTTTCGTTCCATAGCTTAAGGTCAACCAAGGGGCGGATTCTTTTGCCATCTGCTTTAGGTTGTACAAACATAGGAGCGGCACCTGGGCCTTCTGCTCGGTAGATGACTCCTCTTCTTTGTTGTTGGTTGATCCAATCACAAAGTGGACTTTTGTATGCGTCAGGAATAGAGTAGGTGGGTTGGTTCTTGAGATTAGAGGGGTCTCGGAGGCGGATGCAGTGATTCACCTCTCTAAGAGGCGGTAGTTCTTCGGGTATTTGATCAGGGAAAACATCAGAGTACTCATCCAATAGTCGTAGGGCAGTTGCTTCACAGACTGCGGCTTGGTACTCTCCGCTTGTTGGCTTGCATGAGACTCTAACCTTCTGCTCTGGGAAATCGATAGTTGATTCCCCACACCTGATTATAGCTTTGTGGCGATTCAGGAATGGCATGCCTATTAGGACATTGTATTTGGCTAAATTTCCAACCAGCATTTCCTGGGGGGGTAGGACTGCAGAACCAAGTTGTATGGTCGCACTGCAGGTTTTATGGCTTGTGGATCGTGATCCTTTTACTGCCATATTGACTGGTATGGGTTGGTTAAGGTCTCGAGTTGGGAGTCCATGGACAGAGATAACGGCATTACTGATCATATCTCTTCCGATTGCGCCTGTGTCGAATAGGACTCGAGCCCTTTTGCCATTGATCACGATGGTACCTTCTAGAGCGCTGTGTGCTTTGAATGTAGCCAGAGGTCGAACACTGTTGCATTCCACATCGATATATCCGATATGGATCTCTTCATATTCACTGGATTGAGCGTTATCGCTTTCAACATTGTTGGCCGACGCCTCTTGCTTAATTGCCTTTCCTTTTCCTTTCTTCGTGGGACAGTTCTTTGCCATATGTCCTGTTTTTCCACATTCAAAACATTCTCCTTTTTGCCGTCTCAATTCTTTGGAGGATTTTGGCTTCTTCTTGAAAACCCGTGGGGTATCGTCTTCATGATTGCTGGAGGCTTTGTGTCGTGGCTGGCTGTTCCTACTAGAGGATGTCTGTGTTTTGTAGGCCTTGGTCTCATGGAGAATGGCGTCCTTTCGTTCTGCTCTTGCAATTATTACTGCAATATCATCGCCGTTTTCCTCAAGTGGTTCTACTTCTCGCCGGAGGGTAGGGTGCATGGTGTCGTAGAATCGTCGCTTCAGGATGTATTTAGAGATACTTCCTCTCTCCATCCGGTCCTTATACATCATTAGGTCCGTAGCCACATCGGTGATTTGCTTGACATGCGTTCCGTTAACTTGCTGGAGCTGGTTGAATTTGTTGTATAGGAGGTCGTTGGTTATAGAGGATTGGAATCGTCCTTTCAGGTAATCGAGAACTGTAGTTCCTCTTAATCTTACATTCCCGCCGAAATCCTTATAGCATTGGTGGTATGCGTCGGTTGCCTTTCCTTCGCAGAATGATCCAATGATAAGTCCGGTTGTAGGATCTTCCATATCTTTTCCTTGTAAGAGTAGGAAGTGTGAGAGTTGTGTTGCCCATCGGTCAAAGGCTTCAGGTTTGAGGTCTTTTCCTTCTCCTGTAAACTTCGCTGGGAGGTGGAGTTTGAACTTAGGGGGTTCAAATGCTGCAGGTACCTCCTCTTCTTCAGGCCTTGCCTGAGATTTCCCTTCTCCTGAAGGCCCTCCTCCTGTGCTAGCCATATCTGAGTCGCTACTGGATTCGGGGTCGTTTGGAGGTTCAAAGGAAGGCTTCTTTGCTGGAGTAGAAGGGAATTCTCCTGGAGCTTGTGTATCGTCCGTGTTTGTAGGATCGCCCGGCTCTTTAGCAGAGCGCCGGGGTTGTTTCTTTCTTGTAAGGTCTTGCCGTGGGATTTGCTTCCCACTCCTGGTCGTTAAAGACTCTATTTTGGGTTTAAGATGAAGCCGAATGTGCTGTGATTCTGCCGCTTCTCTCCGCTAGCGTTCTGAGGTGGATATCGATAGGTTGATCAGGTCTAAATCCGGGGACAGGTTCTTAACCAATTGCTGAGGTTAAAAAAATGTAACGTGTTCGCAAGGTGCTAATCACGTTATCGGTAAGGAATACGATAGTTGGCAGGTGGCCTGCTCTTCCGGAGAGGAGGTGAGAGCTGAGAACTAAAGGAGGCTTTGAGGGTGTACTGAGAAACAAAGAAGTAACCGTTCAACCAAGTATATTGAAATACTGTCTGTCGAAGTCTGCCTTTTCTATCATAGAAACAGGCGGTCTTTAAATACACAAATCTGTTCATATCTAGCATGAACGAAACTAATCAAAGGTATCAATTAATACTCTTTGGTAAAACTCCTTAAGTATCAAAGCGATACTTAAAACAAAACATAAAACAAAACCAAGTATCAAACGATACTTAAAACAAACCAAGTATCAAAGCGATACTTAAAACAAAACATAAAACAAAACCAAGTATCAAACGATACTTAAAACAAACCAAGTATCAAAGCGATACTTAAAACAAAACATAAAACAAACCAATAACCAAGTACCCGTACTGGTTACAGAGCCTGATCGTCTCATATGTTGACAATTTTGCAGTAACATTGGCCTCCAACTCATATAGACAGAATGTCCAACACATCCAGTATCTGGTAAAGATGTTAAGTCAAAGAGAAAGAAGACTGGACGTATCATTCTCTGTTCCCAAAACAGAGCTCTTACACTGGTGCACTACTAGACAGAAAGGCTCACCCTCTACACTTCCAATATTTATAGATGGACTGCTCTTTCGCCTCTCAGAGGCATAAGATGGCTTGGCTACTAGTTTGAGCCTTCCTCTTTCACTCTCCACTGGATGACCAAGACCCATATCTCAAAGTACCTGGTCCTGGCCTATGGTACCCTCTCCATGCTGAAAGGGATATCTGTTTCTGGAAAGGGAGGCACCCCCTTTCTCCACCATTGCCTGGCTGCCTCCCTCTTGGCACCAATTCTGCTCAATAGTGCCAATCTCCTCTCCCCTTCAATATCTATGATGGACCACTTGGCCCCTTTCTAGAGACAGGTCCTGAGGTGGGTCATGAACTGCTTCACAAAAGACCCTGCTGGCATCCTTCCACGCGAGTCGGCTCTTCCACTAATCCAATGTCTCATTAAACACTGTCACCTCCTAGCTGCCCTCAGAATAGTCTTTTTCCCTCAAGAAAAGCATGGTATTGCACTACAGTCCTGACACAGCTAGTTGGAAGCATCTGGTCCTAAGACTCTCGGCCGGCCACCCACTTCAGAAGGGTTCTTTATAAATGACAACCTGATAGTTTAATGGATAGTAGTTACTTTCTTTTGTAGTTTTTAGTAGTTCACACATTTTGTTTTTCCTTATGCATTCATGCCTAATTTGTTTGGTTTCCTTTCTGCTGACTACGTGTAGTTAGTAGAAGGGAGGGCTTTTAGGTGAGGAATTTACTTAGGCACATGATTGACTTCTAGGAGAAACCCCTTCATGTTAAAGTTGTAAGGCCTGTGGGCTAGGAACCTGAGTTGATCATTCTTGGAGTATAGGCAGTTAGGCCCATACTAGAGGGACTTGTAGGTACAGGCTTTCTCTTGGTCTGTGGTGGAGAGGTTTTCTTAATAACATAGCTCATACTGTATGCGATGTTCTTGTACCTTAAGTAAGAAAGGAAATAATTATAAAAAACAAAAATTAACATTAACAGTACAGACTCCTCATGCAACTACCTATGCCCTATATGGTTGGAATAGGTACTTTCCATTCTACTATACAAATAACTGTTCCCTTCCATTTCCCTTCTGTTCCAAAACAGTTATTACTTAATGGACACCCTGCCATTCTGTAATACCTATAATACTATAATTGCTTTGTTGAAATGCCACATGAAAACTGTTATAAAATTGTAAGAGAAATCATTATTGAATAAATGAATTACTGTTAGCATATGTAGCTTAATTATTTTTGATACTAATCAATTTTTACACATATTTAATAGAAACTACTGATACAATTTTGAGAATATGTAATACAATTATTCAAAGAAAGATTCAAATCGCTATCAATATTGCACTTTATACTCATTTATTTCTTTCAAACCAGCCACTACATATGTCTATCTACTCAGGTCACTGATATACAAATTAAATTCTTTGTACACATTCCTGTTGTATCCTTGAACTTATTTGAATACCTATTATGATTCTACTAGATCTAGCGCTATCACTGTACCTATTGCTAGATTAAATCCAAATCCACTCATCTATTTCAACCTTGTCTAATCAAACTTTTTGGTTTTTTCTAACATTCTTCTCCAGTGAGAACTACTTTATATCCAGACCCAGTATGAACAATTTCTGCAATCTCATTCTATACCTCTATTTTGAAACATTTATCAGATCTTTTACTACATCAGATTTCTTGAACAGGCTCATACAATAAAACTGTTGTCATTTCTTGGGACCAGTCAATAGACTGGGCATGTGGCTTTTGTTAATTTAATTTCTTTTGGCTGAAGAATGAAGGAACCATAGTATTGACAGAAATAATAATAAGATTATCAGGGTTCGAGCTATTTATATCTATTAGCAATAAGAATATATTTATCATTCTTGAACAAGTAGCTTACATTAATTGACTATCAGAATCAAGCCTAGACTGTAAACAGACTGGAATTGCTTCCTGGGGGCATACTGGTAATCCATTATTGAAAGACATAGCCAGAACAGTGCGGAGATAAAGTTTGGAAGGCTGCCTGAGTCTCAGGATAAAATCTGCTAGCTTGGCAGAGCAGAGAACTGGTGGTGAATACCAGGAGTGAGTACTGAAGTGGTAGGTTATAAGTGTGAATTCTCAATTTACAACATTGTGAATAAAGAAAAGGTAAAGGAAAGAGTTTTCTTTGAAAGTACTATTAAAATTTATTCAAGTAATGAGGCTTCTACATTAACATGAAAACTTTGATAGGGCACCATAGTGTTTGTTTTAGGTCCATGAAAGGTTTTCTACTTAGCAATGAATAGTTAACTGTTTCCACAAATTACACCCTTTCTCAATGAAAATGGTAACCATTCTTCCATTGTAACCGAACAGGGCTTTAACCTCTTTCCTATACTACAAGTCGAATCGATTTTTTATATCACCTTTAGTAAAGCTACATGAGAAAGAGGTCACGCTTATGAGATATCATACAAGTACAAGTTCACCTTCGTTATCAAAAGTGATTGCGAAGATAATAGCCCTCCATGCTGTCATGAGGTCGAGAATGCATAAGAGGTAATGTCATTACCTGTTAAAGAATTTATAAGCGATGGAGTCCCATTGTTACAACATTGCTTTAAGTGTATACCCTAAAGAATATGAGTTCAAACTTTGAGTATCTAGTATAGAGGTTGAGAAATCTGATTATCGAATAGTAGAAAGACTTTACAGGCGATGAAGGTGCCCAGCTGGATAGTTTAAGTAGCAGAGTAGCCTTATTACTAATACAAAAACACCAGCAGGCATGCTCATACTTCCCTCTCGTGGGTAAGATTACTTTCGGAGAATGTTTTCTAATTACAAAGATATTCACTATTACCAAATTCAACAATCAATTATTAGAAAAATGTTTACATTCACAAGCCCATGATTTCTACCATCATTTTGGTATCGTGTGGAACTTAACGTGTGAAGTGAATGACACTATAGTCATTCCCAACAAAGATCCGATGTAATGCTCTACCGCATAGGAACGCATGAAAATAACTGAGCCTAGAGTATCTGTTAGTCACTTGTCAGAATTCCCATGAGATGGCAGAATAGTTTTTACATACCAGGAATATGATCAATCTTAACTTCAAGTTCAGGAAAGCAGGCAGTACCCTGGATAATTATCTATCAATACCTATGGCGAACAGGACTTCATCGT
>NW_003298908.1:83306-85080 GCF_000151645.1 Tuber melanosporum
TTGTGCAGCTTGTCATTCTCCAAGTACCATCTGGAATAAGCTTGCCATGTGCATTTCCCATAAAAGTGCTTAATATTGTATCATCTTTTGTACAATTGCTGGGAGTCTTATTGTAACATGACTCCACAGAGTACTATTACTGTTACCAAAACCTATGCCCATACATATGTCAAGAGACTACTGCATTAGGAATAGTGGTAGACCAGAGTCTATTGAGTAGAGGTACTTTTGGTTAAGTAACTCAGTTGGACATACTACGCCATACTAAGAAGCACACAAGCACTAGTAATAAGCCGTAATCACCCCACAGGATAGAGTAACCCAAGTTGTCAATTTGGAAATTACCCTGAATTGTTCAAGGGTGGGTCCAGTTAGAGTTATCCTACCTTCAGATCGGAGTTACAATGCCTTAGACCATGGGTTACAGTGCTATGGAGCCAAGTTACACTACCTTGAAAGTAACTTGTTATGCAGGACTTCAGGGGAAGTTACTAGATTGTTTGTTATACAAGCCTCCATATGGTTTTCAAATCTCAGGTTGAGTAGATTACTCCTGAACAACTGGTAGAGTTCTGCACTAGCTGTAACTTAGTGAGGTAGTGGCAAATACCTCTCTCCAGTCTCGTTATAAGTTCTGAGCATCTTGGGGTTCAGTTTAGAGAGTTGCTGTAACCCTAGCAAAGGTCTACAAGTAGAGATACTCCTGTAATACCGTATACGCTAACGCAGTCTGTCCTATCAGAAGCTCTCCACAGGATATACGAGGGGGTAAAGGCGAACCTGGAGAATAGTCTCCAGGTAGTTCCATGTAAAACAGATCAGAACTGATGGAGTAATACCACTTTTAAGTTAGAAGTAGTATGTGAGATTACTAGAGGCAGTAGGAGTAGTAACCTAAGTCCATTGCCCAAAAAGTCTAATAGTATTAGAGAATCATCAAGGACTCTAAGACACTAGTCTAAGGTCATAATAAGATCTTTTTCTAGGACAGGAGACAGTGGAGAGAGCCTAGTGGTAGTTAACCTCTAAAGGGGTCAATTGGGAGAGCTAAGTGACTATCATCCAGAATGATATAAAATAGAGTAGAACAGGATAGATGTTTAAGGGCTGCAGATGCTTGCAGAAGACTAAGTGTATATGGGTAGAGAGTTCTATAGTTGGTATTGCATCTCCTTGGACATGTCAGCTCACCACTAACATGTCCGCCAAAAGGATAGTTTTTAATCATACAGTTGCATTGTAGATGCAGTGGCTAAAAACATGTATATTAAGTGGATGATATCTAACCACAGAGTAGCCTAGTTCGCTATAGAGAATCTTTGGTCCAATCCAGAGAGATTGACTAGATAGCCCAAGGGAGTTGGGAGCTCGCGAATGCAGAGTAATGATGGAAAGCAACTGGTAATATATGAAATTTACTTAAGTATATGAGTGTTCTCCTGTACTCTGACAATCAAATACCTCTCGAGATCAGGACTAAATTGAGTCAAGCGGTAAGTTAATGATATTAAGTTTCATAGTTTTGTTTCTTCAAACTCTACTATTGAGACTTTGACATGTATTATATTTGTTCCCATTGGCAGAGAAATTTATCTTGGTGTACTTCTAACCTCAGGATACATCTTCTCAGAAGAAGCATCCAATACACTAATGACTAGCTTGAAGGCCTGACATCTTGCTGGATTTAATGTCCTCCTGGATGCTCTTTACACTGTGCCAGATACTAAAAGTACTTACTAAGTTGTATTGAACCCCGTCCTCTCACTTAAAATTT
>NW_003298908.1:85230-86521 GCF_000151645.1 Tuber melanosporum
ATACGTTGCCACGCAAGCTCTAGCCTGCAGCAACCATACTCACTCACCAATCCAATATCTTGAAAACCAAAAAAAAACAATTAACTGATGTAAATACATAGTAGAAATTAATATTTAGTATAACATCCATCAGCCTTAATAATTACCTCTATTCTATCCACCATTGATCCAGCTAAAGTATCAATAACCTTTAAGTCAAGAAGTTCCCAACAATAAGTGATTTCTTCTACTATTGCTTTCTTGACCACATTGATGTCACTCTTCATAAGATATAGCTCAGGGTAGTGCTTGTGAAGCTTACCTTTCACAAGAGATTAAATATTTTCAATTGAATTGAGATCTGGTAAGTAGGCAGGAATTTTCATCAGTATAATTCCCTGCCCTCTGAGCTATCTCCAAAATGGCAAGTGAGTCTTAGCATTGTCAATGACAAAAAATACCTCTTCCTCTCCAGACTTTTCTCTGATATTCTTCCATATCCCTAGAAAGTTATAATGATCATAAACATCAATAATTAACTTCCTAGTAACTCCACTTCTAGTAGAAGAAGGATCAGGGAAAACAGGCAAAAATAGACCATGTGTTTGACTATAAAAACAACCAATCATTATCTGGCTAATCCCTCTCTCCCCTCTCCTAGCTTTAAGTTCAATACAATCCTTATTCTATTTCTCATATGGGTATCTGAAAATTTATTTTCTCCTCTTTCCCGCTCTCCTTTTCACAGCTCCCTCATCCCCCCACATTACCTTCCTTCTCCACATCTCCTTTGTTCAATGCCTTTGAGCTAATGCACATTCCAACATCTCTTAAGCTAGATCCTCATCTAAATGAACTTTCTCTTATGCCATCTACTTTCTAAGATGGTTTTTTTTTCAAGTCTTTGCCTTACTGTCCTACTAGAAACATTGAGAGCAACTTGCTCAGCAATGTCAGAATTGGTAATATAGTGATTTTTAAGAACTTCTTCTACCATAGCATCATCCTGTGACTTGGTAGTTTCAGGCTGTCTTCCTCTACTCTTATTCTCCTTGCACTCTTCATGTCTCTTTACAATTGTGTCTCTGACAGTAGTGTAGGAGGTATTAAGGTAGTGGGAAATTTGCTGATATCTCATCTGAGGTTTGTAGAATCTGAGAATCCTCCCCCTGGTAAACTTGGAGAGATGTGTGGAGGGAATAGGTTTTTAGACATGACTGCGAAGAATAGGAGGCATAGTTTATTGAAAAAGAAAAATTGAGCAGAATAGTTTCTTCTTGGTTAACTTAGAGCAATTTCTTTAAATACTATA